>NW_004797670.1:653098-660043 GCF_000002075.1 Aplysia californica
GTGTGTGTGTGTGTAAGTCGGCGTGTGTGTATGTGTGTGTGTGTATGTGTGTGTGAGTGTGTGTATGTATGTCTGTGTGTGTGTGGGTGTGAGTTTGTGTGCGTATATCTGTGTTTAAGTTGTTGTCTCCTTATTCCATGTTGAAACACTATACATTATTCTCTAGCCCAAGAACCAAGCCAAGCTCGTACCAGTTTAATTGTTATTGATTTTCCATTTAATTTGTTTGAGTTTCTAGACATGCAATGAAACGAACAATTCCTTTTCCTAAAAAGCAAAAATTTGTTTTCTTTTTGTAGAAGTAAAGAAGCAGGACCGGATTTCGTGGTGAAGAAATGTGTTTTTGTAAATAGAAGACCCGAATTCGATTCCAGTTTAGGGAGGATGATTTTCGTCAAAAAACTCGGTCTATTCCAAGGACCGTGTATCTGCCTCATCTGAGATTGTCTCTTACAGGGAAGGGTTGAGGGTTGCGACATAAATGACACAATTTTTGTCTTGATCGAAGCCTGCATAAAAAAAAGAAAACAGATTGGAAAGATTTTGGAAAAGAGGAAAGAAGGAAGAGACTATCATCCCTGCGTTTTGCTGTCCGTGTATAATCCATTTCACACGTTTTGAGTTACAGCGAAAAAAATTTGTTATAGAGCCAAATATTTGAATAATCGTTGCATAATGCTGGACATTTGATATTGCAAAAGTAAATTAATGTGAGACATTTAATTTGGATTTAATTTGTTTTCTTCTTCATATTATACTTTACGCGTTTGTAATCAATTTTTGTCCCGGGCTGTAAACGTGATTATTCCTGGAGTGGATATCCGCTGGTAGAGAAGTGTGATTTCTCACTCTAAACCGTCAGCCGTAACCGCGTTTGTAACCTAGGATTTTTTTTCTCTGTTCATGTATGTCGAATTCTAGGTCGCCAATATGAAGGAAGATATCTTCGCTTTTCATGAAGTATAATTATTCACAACTGGTTATCAAAATATCTTGATGAGCAATGCAGTACGCTGGAGAATAACACAACTATAAGCAACAAAATAAATGAAAGTAGATTTTATGTAGGAAAAAAGGCGTTCAAAATTGTTTGTGTGTGTGCATATTATAATTCAAAATATGGTAATCAACTAAAGAATTCACTCTTCTTTCACTAATTCTTTATGTTTTGTTAAAGTGAAGAAAACAGTATCAGCGTAAACGGCCATCTCAACTTCGAATTTCACGCGGTAAGGGCAAAAAGGAAACTGGAAACATTTCATCCGCGGTTAGGGAAGTGAAAAGAAAATATTATGACTTTCATTGTTCATAGGTCATCCAAATTAAAATAGATCACAGATGAGGGTATTTTTAGTTAAAATCGGATTCTAAAAAAATGAATTTTCGGATTTTTGATTATACGCGGAGAGCGAACGGCAATGACACTATAATGCGGTAAAAAATTCGTGGTGCAACTTATCCTCAAATATCTCTTTAACGGGTGAATCAATGTCATCCATACTTTGCATAGCAGTTTGCATTAATTTGTCTTAACGAAATCATATTTTTTTAGAACAAATGGGGCTAGATTAAAAAACTTTTCTTCGTAAATTTGTATAAAATACATGAAATCTCTGACACGCGTAAAATGGTATTGTTCACAGCACTTCGCGCTCCTCACACACATTTTTATTACGCATATGGCCTACGTCACATCCCATCAAAGAAATTTCTTACTTGCAAAACTTATTACAAGAAATTATTATTATAGTGAACACAGTTTTGCACTAATGGCTCTAAAAAAAATGCGTTCAATAAGCAAAATATCCCGATTAGAAAAACCTGACGGACTTACTATTATTAAAAGCTTATTGCCCCAGCTATAAACCTTTAAAAATCTGTAGAAACCACCCACTTGGATTTTTTATTTGTATTTATTAAGGAATTTTCTAGAATACAGCTTGCAGGTGTTTACAAAAATGTCGATTCAAGTCACTGTTCAAAAATTGGAGAACCTGTGTTCGATAGTTCAGGAGATATTTGAAAATCAGTTGCACCACGAATTTTTGACCGCACTATAAGCTAGGTAGTCAATGTTACACAAACAATCCTTTTCTTGCGTGCAATTTCATGATTTAAAAAGATGTGTATTACGGGTGAATTGAGAGGGAGTCTATTAAAAACTTTTCATATTACCCCCCCCCCCCCCTCCTTTCCACAGACTCACACACTCTTTTCACAAAAACAAACTGGAAACACACAGCTAGTAAAAACAATATGAAACAAATAACAAAACGAATACTCAGCAACAGAACAAAATACAACCCAAAACATAAGTACACACACATACACACACAAAGACACACACACACATACACACACACACATACACACACAAACACACACACACACATACACACACAAAGACACACACACACACATACACACACATGCAATGGTTACAATAAAATCACTGTTTTCTGTTCGCGTTCGTCTTATTTCTTCCAGAATTTTCTGGAGCAACGTCGCGATCTTGACATTGTAAAACGTGGTTGGTTCAAGAAAGCTTTCAACAAAGTCAAAGATGTCTTCAAAAACCCACCCAAAGTCCCTGTTCCTAACCTTCCTCCCGGGATTCTACCTGGAATCTTCGTAAGAGAGGTAAGAGAGGAGGCTGGTGGGATTATGTAAATGCGGATCAGTTAGGCGACATTTAGGATAAAAGACGGGGTTGTAGTTTTTATTATGCATTTTGAAAAAAGAAAGATTTTAGTAATTTTAACAAAATTATTGTTAATTCATTTATTTTTGTTGAGGAAGAAGGTGGTGGTGGTGGTGTGTGTGTGTGTGTGTGTATGAGTGTGTGTGTGTGTGTGTGTGTGTGTGTGTGTGTGTGTGTGTGTGTGTGTGTGTGTGTGTGTGTGTGTGTGTGTGTAAAGGGGGGGGGGGGTGTCTGGCGACAAGAGCTGTCTGACTGAAATGTTTGTTTATCTTTGACGTTTAACTTAAAGAAAAAAGGAAACAATCCGCAATTTTGTTGATTCTTATTTATTTATTTATGTATTTATTTATTTATTTATTTTACTAATTATTTTATCTATTATTACCCAGAGTGACCCATAGCGTTTCCCTCACTTGTAACATGACAGTCGTTTACTTGTAACAGGAGTCTCTGAACAGGCGTGACCTTGACATACAGAAGCGTGGATGGTTCAAGAAGACGTTCAAGAAGATCAAGAAAGTCTACAAAAAGGCACAGCCTTTTATTCCACTGGTGACTGCTGTTGTGGGAAAGCGTGATATGACTGAGGTAAGTAATTCCTTCCGTTGGTTGCTTTTCTTTTTTGTTTGTTCTTAGCCGTGTTATTTTGTGAAAATGTGTAAGGTTTAACGCCCTTGTCAACACTATTAGGTTATTTAAGAGGCGGGATCTCCGAATTTAAAGTCCATCTTCGAAAGGGCAAAGCGTTGATTTGTATACATATTATCTTCTGTCGTTGTTGATGCCGGTTTAAAAAAAAATAATTCATGGGGTGTTTTTATTAAATAGTATTCTTTTGTCACGCAGGATTGGGGGAGAGGTAAAGAGGTGATGTTTCTGCAATCTACATAGTGTTGCAGTGTGTATTTTGTTGTTGAAACAGTTATTATCTATTTCCATCGGTTTTTGCTGTCAACTTGTTTTTATCATTGACATTGTCGTCCTAGTTAATGCTGCCTTCCCAAGAACTGTCTGCCAACCCACCCCTCAAAAGAGAAAACAACACCCCAGCAAACAAACAAACTAACAAAAAAACCAATGAGGACCAAGTTAAAGGGCAACATCTCGAGTATCTTTTCGCCAATTTCAACTAACATCGAAAAAAAATAAAAGTCCACAGAAGGGACGTGAAAAAATTGGCAATAGGAGAAATATCAGTCAATGTGTCAAATGAGAAATACTAAGTATTTTAAAGATTAGACTTTTTAAAACGAGAAAACTAGTCTTATCAACTTCTCTAACTAAAATTCAATGTTGTATTGAACACTGTACAACGATAACCGAGTTATTGTCCGTCCTTGGAATATTTATCGTTGTTCCTGAAAGCAGCTGTCGTTGCTGCTGATGCTGCGATTACTGCTGTCAATGTTTCCATTACTGATTGCGAATGGTCAAAGGGTGCCTACCTCTTTTTTTTCCTTCAATTGTTTCTGCGGGTGAGTCTTAATTTTTCCTTTAAAAAAAGTAATTTATGTGTCTTTATCCCGTCCCCCTAAAAAATCGACACAGTTTAGATCATTAGATTGTTTTAAAAAGCAGAGTTTGACCCAACCTGCCAGGGCCAACTATGACTGAGAAGAATAAAACAACCCAACAGAAAAACCGAGATATTGAAGAAAACTTCCTCCCTTCCAGGAATCGAACTCGGGTCTCCTGTGTAAAACATCCATGCGCCTAACAGCTGCAGCACAGACAGGTCGTGCATTTATATTTAACTAGCTGGGCCCCCTTTCGATTAAAGGAATAATCGGTGCATTAACATCAACCGAAAGTCATTGGCCTACTATATTTACACTCTACTGGAATGCAGAAATAAGTCTTGAGAGATGCAAAAAATTAGAAGGTCTAGATCTAAATCTAGACTCTCATAGATCTAGACTCTCAAAACAAAATGCGCCTCGCAAAATATCACTTTCAAGCCGGATTTTCTAAAATTACAAAGACAGAAACGTCGGCCTACAAAGCGATCGGCGAAATAAAGAAATTTAGCTTTTTGCAGCAAAACTGTCTCAAAACTGAAAAAACGAAGGGCGTCATGATCTAGAGAATATTTTAAACAATCTTTTTGCGAAAACCGCATGTCGCTCGATGGAGCCGCTAAAAGCCTTTTGAATAGCAAAATTCGGCCACCACAAATAGATAATAGATGCGCCAAAGAGCAATTCCAAGAAATAGGAAACTGCAGTGGCACACGTAATGTGAGGATCATGACCTTCTAAAAGAATTCTAAACAACAATAGAGCATTATTTTTTATTTTTTCTTTCTTTCTTTCTTTCTTTCTTTCTTTCTTTCTTTCTTTCTTTCTTTCTTTCTTTCTTTCTTTCTTTCTTTCTTACAATCTATTCATTCATTCATTTATTTATTTATTTGCTGTAGCTACCTCTAACATGTTGGTGTTTTCAAATCCCTTTAGCTGCCAGCATTTCGCTCTTGGCAGCGCAATGCCTCCCTTAAAAAACCACATGTCCTTGTCATCTGGTCAACGCTAGAGTAGAGCAGACTTTGTAAGTCTGTAGGTGTGTGTAGGAGCCTGCGTCGAAGAACTGCCAGGTTTGGGCATTGAAGGAGAAGATGTTCAACGATCTCCTCGTGTTAGTCACAGTGTCTGCAAAGGGGTTTCCACATAGAGTTTATTCTGTTTATGTGCTTGTTGGTGTGTAAGTGTCCTGTGCGGGCCCTGAAGATCAAAGTCTGGTCGGCTCTACACAAGAGATTCAAGGGTCATTGGGGTTGGGTTTGTCCATGTACCCAAAGAGGGATCTTCGTCTTCCAGCGTTGGCCCATCTGTTTAGCCACTCGTCTCTGCTTTTGGCTTGGATGTGGCTTGGATGATCCCTCTGCAGGTCCGTAACGAGGCGGCCGTGCCACACTGCACATAAAAGAAGTTTAAAAAAAACCCGGCTCTACCACTGACTGCCTTGTAGTAGATTTTAACTGTATGTCGTCACCCCCGTATTTTGTGTGCCACTGCAGTTTCATTTTTCATGGGCTGGTTCTAAATGACCCTATAAAGTTGATACTGTTCTTCTCAATTCCATAACAAGTATGGAAACAACACCCGTTACTGACGATAGTTTTTAACGACATCAAGTCTGTTCAAACATCTTTTCTGTATTAAACAATCCTTACAGTTTGACCAGCTATAACGATAGTTTACAATGACCAATCTGTTCACACATCTTTTCTTCCAACAATCCGAACAGTTTGACCAGCGGTCAGACCCAGAGCTGGAAGAGGTCCAGGAGGCACTGGTCACCCTGGGAAGTTTTGCGGCGCTCGCAGCCGAAGAAGAGGCAGAGTAACCCACTGACGCCATAGACCAGGTGTGACTTCATATCTGACACGTGTGACGCCGCGCCATCGGTGTGTGACGTAAACTGCGACCAGTTTCAACGACACCGCCGGCTTTACATACAGCAGTTTGCTGTTTAGAAAGATTTATGGTTTCCTCTTTTTATTGCTGCTTTTATTTCCAAAAGAAAGAAGGGAAAATGATAAGAAAATAACGTTGGTCTTGAAAGCCTATTTGGGAAATTTGGTAGAGTTTAATTTCAAGTGAAGAACTTGCTAGTAATCTCTTTATTGGTTGTAAAGAATAAATCAATGATTTTCAGGTTCTGTCAAGTTCAGAATTTTGTGTTCTCTTCTTGCAAACTCAAGCATTCATCTGAATGAACGTTTGCAAGCTGTTAATAATAAATTGTCTGTGTGTGTGTGTGTGTGTGTGTGTGTGTGTGTGTGTGTGTGTGTGTGTGTGTGTGTGTGTTTGTGTCTTTATGTGTGCCTATGTGTTTGTCTCTTTGAGTGTTTGTGTATAAATTGTAGATGTCTTTACACCCCCCCCCCAACTCTTGCTTGATACAATTACGAAGCGGACTTCGACGTTGCCTGTTAGAGCCAACCCAGGCTTTAAGATATACAGCATCCGTGGAGAAAAGCTAAGATCTTAAGTAAGCAATTCTCCCAACAAACAAATTAAATAGACTTCGAGTTCGAGTTTCCAGCGTGCTCTGACCAAATGGCAAGCAGCTACACCAGAAACGTCGTGGTATGTAAGTCGACTATGGGTTAGTTGATGTCGTCGGGGTAGTGAAAGAAAAAAAGATCAACTCATCCGAAGTTCAAACTTAACCGTTGGGGCCTGTAAAGAAAAAGAGGAACTGGGATCTTAGAAAAAGATAAACTTAATGGAAACATTTAGTCA
>NW_004797670.1:662371-664333 GCF_000002075.1 Aplysia californica
TCTCCACTTCCACTTAAGATGGATGGGTAATTTTTTCATTGAAAGCAAGACAAATGAACATGCTTTAGGATGATACCAATAACTCAATATGCCCAAAAATTGACGAGTGCCTGATTCCACCACGCTGCCTCACATATATTATTTTACTATTTAATTTAGATGCTCCAACACGAATGTCTGTTTTAATAATATTGACCCAAGAAAGATTTGTTTTACCAAAATTCTAGATATAAATCTAGATTTGAATAGCAATCACATGAGTACATTGTAATAAAATTGTTAACCAAAAAAAAAAGACAGGAAAAGTAATAAAAAGATAAAGTTTTTAACATATTTGTTAACAGATTTTTATAAATGTCCCTCTTTCAAAGAGAGGTGGAGAGGAATTTCGGTATATGTCACGTATATGAACTAATGTAGGTCTGGGGAGCACCATAAAATATACTTAATAAAAAAATTAATATATCGGTATTTCATTTGTTATTGTTGATTGGTCAAGGGCCATTTTTTCCTTTTCTCTGTAGTTTTATTATTACCCTACTCTGACCATTATTGCTTGTATGTACATAATGTACTTGCTTTTGCTTCAATTTAGTTACTGAATCGAACTTACTAATTTTTTTGTTTCTCAGAAAGCTGCATAGCCAACAGCTGACACCCCCCTACCCCCAGAAGCAGATACCCTGTCCAGATACCAGTAAAGACTCGAGAAAACAAAATGTCTTATATAATATAAAGCTGGAGATTTTGTAATGAAGCCATTGAGAAACAAGGTCACTGATCTAGAAAGACATTGGTGACATAAGAAGGTCTAGCCACTTTTCTGGTCGAAAAGGTCCCACGGTGCTCTGTTACTACGATTTCCGTATCTCACACTGAGGCTTAAAGTGACGCAGTGGGGCTGTAGAGATGTCAGATTGGTTGATAAGGAGCTAAATGGATAGGTCAGGTCCCGAGTAGGATTTTAAAGATATTGCCTTGGCCATGGCAGGAGGTAATTGCAGGGGCAGTGAAGATTGTCCAAAGTCTGATTTTTTAGGGGAGATGTAGGAGGTGAAGGGGAGTGGGAAGAGCTGCCTGCAGATTTTTAGCTTGAGTGTGAAGTTGTGTGAAGAAGGGGTGGATTTTGTATTCTGTAATGTTGCTCGCAGTTTGTTGGTGCGGCAAATAAATGTTACTCGTTTGATCCAAAACAAATTAACAAGCAATGCCAGCCCTTAGTATGGCCCTTGATCCCTGCTGAGATCTGTTTATTCAATTCTACTCGTTTGTTATAATTGTATTCTCTGCGGCACATACTATTTGCAATGAATGGACGTCGGTTGTGGTGCAGTGGTTAGGCACGTCGCTGCCAGACGCAGGCGTACGATTCCCGAGTAGGGAGAACATTTCTATCGAGTATATCGGTCTTTCTGCTGGGATGTACACCTTTCCCTCTGAGACAGGATTGCTCCTGACAAGCAGGGTCGTAAGCCCGAATCCTAAATAATCAAAATCGTATCGAGAGGGGCGCAAAAAGTATATTATTACAAAAAAATGTTCAACCATTGTGCTGAATATGAGTTACTCTGACTGTATGCCTCCGTTCAGTTACTTCCGTCACACACAGAAAGAAGTATAATTTTATTGTACACCACTAGCGGCATACCCTGTTTACGTGTGAGTGAAACCCTCCCAAAGCTCTGCTTTCCCAAGCTCTCTTCAAACGTCCCCCAAATTACTCTGACATTTAGTTAAAGCCTATCAATTCTTTGAGATCAAAACTAAAAGTAAAGGGATAGGTTGTTTATTTTTTGGAGGTAATTTCGTCACAGGTCACAATGGCAGAGAAAATAAATACGTATGAAATTTCCTAGCATGATCATTTTAATTGCATAGCTTACTGGAGAGAGGAAAAAAGAGCGAAAGAAAGACAGCGTAGGGGGAGTGACTGAGAAAGAGAGAGAGAGAGAGAGAAAGAGA
>NW_004797670.1:665901-674501 GCF_000002075.1 Aplysia californica
GGATAGAATTAAACTGTTTAAACAAGAAGGAGTAAGGGTGGAGTAGAGAGGTATAAAATAGTTAACAGAAAAGCGGGAGCAAGAGAATTATAGAGGGTTGAGAGTGGGGTTGGGGATACGCTTATAATATAACAGTTCTTCTTTTTTATGTACGCGTGTGCGAGTCCAGTATTTTTTATTCGAGTTCGAGTCTGAGTAATTCTGAAATACTCGACTGCGTTTCTAGTAAACTGTTTACGTCACTGGCTACCCGCCATATTTGTCTATGATGTACCCTGCATACCTGCTCTTTCGAACTATCACTGTGGCCAAACTAACGGACGTAAGGAATTTTGAACACTTATTGTGGACGTAATAAAGATTGCAAGACAATAAATAGAACGTGCTTTCCTTCTTTCGTCTATTTTTATAGAAAGCAACAAAAATAATTCCGGAAATTGCCTCAAGAACCATAGTTAGACATCAAATTTGGACCCAGGAAAACAAATCAGCTATGAATTGTATGCAACTAAAATGTTTGTTTTCTATTGTTTGTAGCACACACCCATAAAGAACACTAAAAGGACCCGCGAAGGCAACAGTCTGTCCAATTGTCACAGTTTGTTACAGTCAGTAAGTCGCTCCTTTGTGTGATAAACACAGAAACATTGCTCTATGCCCAGCGGCACTTGGCACTCAGAGCACCAGAAAATGAGTTTCTACCCTTTTCCTGCTCTTTCACCGGTGTGTTAGCGGTTATAGTTTTTAAAAGCAGTACCTACGCCATATATGCTGCTGTAATAACGGAAAAAAAACACCCGTTCCGAATCTGAACTTAAAAACTGCAGGGGTTGCAGCAAAGGTTGTCAGCGAAAACAGAATGATCGCGTCATATTATAATGCGGCACGGGTAGCCAGAGAGTTGTGTGGGTGAGATTTGGGGAGACTAAGCCAAAAAGCAGTGAAAGCCAAGAGGCTATTAATATCGTGTTGCGTGGTAGCGTGGACTTGGGAGAAATGAGTCTGAGTCATAATTCATATTACATGTACATAACAAGTATTACTGACTTGTAATTGGGAAACAGAAAACATAGTGGGCGTAGAGAAGGGGTGGATAATTCGATTGTTGGGTGGTGTCGGCGGTGGCCTAGTTGTTAGGATTTTGGGACTCGCATCCGGAAACGTTACGGCCAAGTCGTGTGTTGAGGTCCACTCAGGGGCCCGACGTTGTGTCCTTGGGAAAGACCCTTTTCACAGTTCCTCACTTCACCCAGCGGGAATGGGTACCCAGCCATTTACAGCCAAAGATTTTATAATAACTTTGGTAGTTTTTGAATGCGTGCAATCCGCAGCTTGAGTTTGTATCTTCTTTATCCCCCCCCCCCCAACTTTTAAAAAGTATTTGTTAGTCTAATCTCTAATCTTATGCGAGCTTATTGTGTTGCAAGTGCCGTAAAACTCTTACTAAAACTAAAACAGAATAATATTCGAGTGGACTGGAGAACTCGCACACCCTCTACTGCTAGAGTAATAATATAGACTGTACATTCCAACTCGCAGTTTAAGTTCGGCAGCTGACAAAGAGATTTTTTTTTCCATTTATGAATTTTAAAACAATGCGTGAAATGCGAAAGTGCATTTAAATATCAATGCTTTGCCAAGTACTTTAAGAGAGATCAAAACCTTTTGATTCCTTCAAATGTCAGCTGAAGTCATTTCTGTTTTTTAAATTAATAAGATGAATATTTGGAGCGATTTGCTTTTGGTCAGAACACAACGTTTTATGTTACTTTTGTATTATGTTGTAAAGCGCTCAGAGCCTGAATACTTTAATTGGGATTGAGCAGTACATAAGTGTCCTTTATTATTATTATTATTATTATTATTATTATTATTATTATTATTATTATTATTATTATTATTATTATTATTATTATTATTATTATTATTATTATCATTATTATTATTATTATTATTAAAAGAGCATAGAGCTTCCTGTTCGGAGGGGGGGTTTGCACTATTATATATACAAAATGCTTTTAATTATAACTGTGATCACTGAGGCAGCTTTGTGCACGGGCCTCAAAGACATATTATTTCTGTTGCATTGCATTGAAACCAGGCGCTTGTCAAAATACGAAGCCGGAGAAACTGACATGACCTGTTCAGTTTACTGGGCAATTTTTCATCAAATTTTCATTTTGGGGTTGAACGCCTTTTTAAAGTCCATCTAAATAGACATTTCAGTATTACTCTTGCTGAAAACCTTTGATTAAAACAACACAAGTTGTAAATTTGCATTTCGAAGGACATTCAAGCTATGGGACGTATCAATCTTTGGCGGCTATTTTCTTAATAATTTTACCTTTGACAGCAGGCAACCCCACCTCCTTCAATTGCAAATATCTGGACTTCAATTTAAGATGGATGGATATTTGTTTTCATCAAAAGCAGGGGAAATAAACTAGTTTTAAGAATATAACAAAACCTCTATATGCTCAAAAATTGACGTGAGCTCTATTCGACCACGGAGACTCACATTTACTGTAATCTACTTCTTTATTCTTTTAACGTTCGTTCCGAAAATTTGCTTAGCATAGCCCCACCCTAACTTTATGCCAGGACTAACTTTATGCCAGAGTATTCATATATAATTTGAATTTATTTACCTTTGTCTTGTTGCTTTTTAATGCCATATAACATGAAAGGAACACTGATTATTACAGAGTTAATTATGCGTTCAGTTGTACTTTAAATAAGACTTAATAATATATATTATATATGCTTAGAAGGGTGGTGTTCTTTTAAAAGATTAATCACTATTAAGCTCTACATAAATGTCATTTATTATTATTATAATTGTTTGTTGAATTGGAGGTAGATGCATATGTGTGTGTGTGTGTGTGTGTGTGTGTGTGTGTGTGTGTGTGTGTGTGTGTGTGTGTGTGTGTATGTATGTATGTATGTATGTATGTATGCACACACAAATACACACACTAACACACACACACACACACACACACACACACACACTAACTCACACACACATGTGGGCGCGCATCAATAGACATACACTCTCACACACGTTCTCCTCCACAGACATCTTTATATATAAGCATCATACTAATTGTAATAGTATGCTTGCACTCACAAACAGGCTCACAATCACAAGTCTGATAATGTGAAAGTACAAAATGAACAAACTTGTTAACATTAAGCTAGATTTTCATGTACATATAACATCTAACCGCTTTTATCCGAGAAGGCGAAAATTCTCGTAGGTCTCATGATTGTGCAAGTTGCGCTCGTTAAAGATCCCCTGGTGGTCCAAAATTGATAGCTTTAGGCTTCTTCGGCCAAAATAAAAAGAGCAATAACTCGGCCATTAGAGTACTCATTTTAACCAAATTTCCTACAAAAACAGTTCAACCTGAGGGAAATCCTTTTTTTTTTTTAGTATGAAGAAAATTCGTAAACGATTCCGTGAAATATCACATTTTAAAATGTTCAACCAAATTTGGGTAAGTCGCAAAAAATGTCCCTTTTCGTTCAGCTATAGCGGTGTCATCGACCCATTTTGGTTTCAGAACGTGGAATCTCACCGTGCTGAGAAAGTTTTGCAGAAGTTCGGAGAGGAAAAGTTATTATTCTGTTGAGTCCTGTTTCTAGAGGGAAGGGGCTACACCCCAAATGTCAAGAGAGGCCCCTGTGTTGTTGTAAGACAGGATTAGAGAACGCTTCTTATTGCCGAATGTTTCCAAATAAATAGTCACCACATTCCTCCAAACCTGGGATCTTTAAATTATTAACTTTGAGGGTTTTTTGGCAAACAGAGTCGGCGAAAACAAGCCACAAACAATCGAACAGTTGAAACTCAATGTTGAACATTTAAAAGTCAATTTAGATCGATCATATATCAGGCGACTAGAACTATTAACATAGTGATACATGATTTATTAAGATTTAAATTGGTATGCTTCATGAGTGAGTGATTACTTTATCAAGTTGGGTTGTTGGGTTTTTTTTTTGAGTCGTCAATGTATTGAAACCAATCCTAACTTTGATGTTGACGGACCACATTGTGCGTTTTCCATCTTTTGCTGTTGTGCTCCACCTCTGGCTATCGAGATTTCCTTCAGACTGGTCTGATGTCGTTTTATTTGACCAAAGTTTTGTATTTGAGCACATTCCGTTGTTTTTAAAACATGTTTTGTCTTGTTTGGAGAATCTGACGCACTTCAATATTTGTTTTATCTAGATATAATATACAGGGTGGTCAAAAATGAGCCTATACAACTTTTTTTTCTCTAAATATCTCGGACACAATGTGATCTAGAATGTTGTAATTTGGAACAGATATAATTCATCCAAAAGGAAACTTATTATAAAATTCTGGAATTTCGAGAACCAGTGCTCTATATGTCCTTCTTTGGACTCGACAAATTTTAACTCGTTGTTCGTAATGTTCAGTGGTGGCCAAACACAAGGATCTACCCAAACATGAATACTCAAAGCCATTCACACTGTATACCTTACATTATGGAGTTGTATCTAGACACAAAAGGGGTATGGGTGAGGTTGCCCAAATAGACAGCATAATGAGGAGTTGACTTATCCTGAAAGATTAACATGGGCTTTGCCAAGAAAACAAATGCCATGGAGGGAAATGTTCACGCTTTTCAATACTGTGGAGGAATCATGAACACATTGTTATCATGTGATTCATGTCAGCTTCGCGAACAGGAGCATAGCACAGTCGTAGGTGAAGGTCTACCTTGATAATGCAGACTGTTGAGATGTAGGAAAGTCCAACCTAAGGACGTTGTCTACGGACGGACAGACGCCTCATGGGGCCCATTTACTGAATGCTGCACGCTGGGGACGTTTAAAGGGTTTCGAACGGTGTGTGTTTGACATTTAGTGGTCATTTTGTCTGGAAATGTTTAGTTCTGGTTCTCTACAGGTCCTAACAGATGGACCATTTTCATCAATGAGGCCTAAAGGACACTTTAACATTAATTCTGCACCTTGTGCGAAACTTACGAAATGAGTTGGAGGTGAGGAAATTTTCAACACCCGAAACTCCATGCTCTTTACTAATCTTTACCATGTCCTCAACATCCAAAGGAAACTTGACAAAAACTATCTGTAAACTTTTGTTGGCCTGCTAAACTACTGTAGCCCCCAGTATGTCCCATTCGTTGCGATTTTTAGTGGTCGGCCTGATGTGAACTAGTGTGTCTTGCTACAAAAATGGGGACACAGCTGAAAATGGGTTGTTGTTTTTTTACGTGCTATGTAGAGGGAAAACTATTCTGTGGATTTATCTAAAATGAATATCAGAAAAATTCTCTTTGACTCTCAAATGTTGTGTACAAATTTGAAACTTAAGACTTCAGTATGGCGGAAATTAATATAAACAAAAAGAAAGGAGTTTAGTTGTTTTGTGTTTCTTTATCACCCTGTACATTTGTATCCTTCCATTCCGTGGTTAACCTAAAAAAAGCGATTAAACAAGCAAAGAAACGAAGAGGAAAAACTTGGCAACGACATGAAGTTAGTTGCAAACTTATTAACAATAATGATAATAATAATTCACGCTCTACGGCATAATCTGTATGTTGCTATTCGATTATTATTACCCCCCCCCCCCCGGCAGACTCTAGAATACTCAAAAACATGTTCGGCTTCCCGAAAGACATAGCAGTGCAAGCTGCAGATTGCAAGCCCTCAGTCTCTTACAAACTGACAAGATCTTCCGCTGTCTATAGCTGGATACCTCGTGTAAAGTGCCTTTCCCAAGGACACAGTGTTGGGTCCCTGACCGGATTTGACCCTAAGACCTTACGAGTGCAAGTCCGAGAGCCTAACTACTAGGCCACCGACGCCACAAATAATGTAAACCTAGATTAAGCTGGTCTTTTTGATGAGGGAAAAACAAAGGATTACCAAACCTGTTACCTGTGGACAAAAATACTTTTGCAATGTAGAGACTTAATTTGTGTATCCCCTGTACTTTTGGAAGGCTATGTAGAAACCACAGGGCTTTGGATAAGTCGTGTTCAGGATGGGTAGGCGTTATAAGTTGAGGGGTCGTGACGTGCAGACCAGGCTGAACAAAAGACAAGTATGCTCACATCTGACGCACGAATAATCATTATTCTTCAAAGAAAAGTAATTGCTCTTGCTCATTATATTTTCAGTAACCATTATAAAATAAAAGTACATATGCTGACACACAAAACAAAAATGGAAAGAACAGCGAAAAAACAAAAGTAATTGTAACAAAACAAAAAAATAATAATGAATCTAGAGAGTGAATCAAACACCACTCTCATAATACAATAAAACAATCCTACTTAAATAGGTTTGTGTAATTATTGTTGCAACTTACGTAACGTGACAAAACTCACAAATTCCCATCAAGAGAGCCCACTCCCTACATTCTCCTTCCCTACCCGGACAGATCAAAGCCATGTAATTGCTCCAATGCCCGTGCAGTTCTGTACTCGCATAAACGTTGACTCACGGCTAACTTACACCGAGGTCATTCTCTCAGCCGTGCCAACGCGTAATTACCATTGCTACAATACGGTGGATTCAGGCGCTCGTCAAAATAAGGAAATCGAAGAAACTGACAATTTCCCTCCCTTTGTCCAATGTTTATGTGGGGTTTTCGTTGCTGTTTTTTTGTTGTTGTTGTTCTTGTTGTTTTGTCTTGTTTTGGACTCAACACCATTTCCGTCTATTTAAAAACAAATTTCTGAGAAGATTTTATTGAAAACATTGATCAAAGGCACATAAAATATAAATTTATATTTTCCAAGAACAATTAAGCTTTGAAGTTACCAAAAATTGGCGCCCATTTTCTTACTAAGTTTGCCTCTGACACCAGGTTACCCCCACCTCTTTCAATAGAAATATATTGACTTCTGTTTAAGCTAGAGGGGCTTTCCCCCACCCCCCCCCCCCAATCAAAAACAAGAAAAATAAACAGGCTTCAAATATATATCTATGACCCCATTCACCCAAAAATTGCTCAGCGCATGATTCCACCACGTCGTGACACATATTATGTCAGCTCCCTGTTCACGAATTCCAGCAATACAACTTAATTGTCTCCACTGATTGATCTCAGGTGTCTGGGTTATACTTCATTAATTATGCACCGACCGATTAACCGTTATTAGCGTATGTGTATAAAACGGACGAGAACTGCCCAGCCTGCATCTGTGAAATCTACTCAAGCAGCACCTCACGCATTGGGGAGTGAGACATTGAGACAGACAACGACACTCGCCCAAGTGAAGGAAGATAGAGATAATTTTTGTGTTTCTAACTTAGAATTAACAACACAAAACTTACGCCATGATCAAACCGCTGTGCGTCGTTCTGTTCGCTTTGGTACGTTCAACTTAATATTTTATAATAAATCATTTAAGGCTGATGTTACGCTTCTGTGTAAAACTGAAACAGCGAAACACTTGTAAATGTTAGTTCTTATTTTATAAATCCAATGAACTCTTAAGTAAGCCTCCTCCTGTTGCTATTTATTGTGGCGAAAGATGATGGGCTCTAGGAGAACAATTCTCTCAGCGTCACACCTTTAACACATACACACACATACACACACACACACACACACACACACACAAACACACACACACAAACAAACACACACACATACACATACACACACGTGTACAGAGACACATACACAAACAAACACACAATCACACACACAAACACACACACATATTATACATACACAAACACACACTAAATACACAGACACACAAATACACACAGAAACACAAACCTCCACACTTATTTCTATAACTTGAAACTAAGTTCAAATCTAAGATAGTAAAGGAATGCGTTTGAAAAGAAAATGGGTTGACATCTCGTAAAAACACCAAAAAAGTGCAAAAAGGAGATTTTGACAGACTCTTGTGCAGAACCAAAAGCTTATCAATTTATCTAACAGCCTGTTTTTATTCTCTTCATCAGGCAGCAGCCAATGCAAGTATTGGTGAGTATCTCGATTTTATACTACTCGTATGTATGTTTGGAGTAAGAAAGAGGTGGTGGTGGTAGTGGAAGAGGAAGAGGAGGAGGAGGAGGAGGAGGAGGAGAATAAGAAGGAGGAGAAAGCGGAGTAAGAGGAGAGTAAGAGGAGGACGGAGTAAGGAGATGGAGAATGGGGATGGAGGAAATGGAAGGAGGAGAAGAAGGATGAGGAGGAAGGAGTATTGACGAGGAGGAGGAGGGGGAAGAGGTGTAGGAGGTGGGCGACGGTTAATTTATACATTATCAAACAAAAGCAAACACCCATGACCGCACGTTACAATATTATTCTCTGATGTCGATAACATGAACATCCCCCCCCCCAAAACTTTTCTCTCTATCTCCCCCTCCCCAACCCCCAAACCTACCAGTCAAGCGTGAGACAGTCATCGATGAAGGAGACTATACTCTGAGTAAGTAATTTTACAAACTGTGCCATTGGCTATACACTTATTTCAATACAGGTTATGTCGAAGGTAAACAAACATACGATATAAAAATATTATGCCCGATTTAGAAAAGATTTGCTAGTCATGCCACTCCAAATATATATA
>NW_004797670.1:675878-677645 GCF_000002075.1 Aplysia californica
AGTTACAAAGTTCTATCTGACATTTTTGTCACTGTTTTGAGTTACTAAGACTTTGAGGTCAGAAACAAAATGCTCTGTTCTAGTCTATCAAAGTCGTAATATTATTCAGAGTCATTATCAAGATATTCAAAGATTGCATTCGTAAAAGCTTGACATGTTATGAAACTCAGATTTTTTGCCGACAAATTTCTTAACACTAGCACTAGGTACTGAGTATAATATAGAACTTAGTAATTCTAGTAATAATAAAATGATTGTTAAAATGATTGTGAAAATTGGGTACTGAGCAGATAGACCTTAGTACTTCTACGATTGCAATGTACAATAGAATGATTGTTAAAATGAATGTAAAAATGATTGTGAAAATGATTGTGAAAACTAGTCTAGATAGATACTGAGCAGATAGAAGTTTGTAATTCTAGAGTAGCGCCAACGTTTACAACGGTCTGAGTACTTTTTTCTTCTCGCCCAGGACGCTTTCAACCTTACAAAATACACCAACAAGGCTGAGCTGATCGAGGCTATTGGAAGGGTTCCTCACCGAATGGGCCGCTACACGTCCACAGGTGCCGGTATCGACTACATGGCTAAGTCACAGCTGGCCAGTCAGTTCACGCGCCCCTGGGCCACCAGAGTCGGCCTCGTCATCACAGATGGAGACTCCCAAGAGTGAGTACTTCTTCAAAGTAATGTGTCACGACGGTGCAATCAGGCGCTCGTCAATATTTTGGCTTATAGATCTATAGTTGTTAGTATCGTCTTAAAGCTTTTTAATTTGTTTTAAATTTGGCGAAAAAAATACCCATCTGTTTTTAAAAGAAGTCGAGAAATTTGCGACTGAAGGAGGTGTGAGTCGTCTGGCGTCAAAGGTAATATTTGCCAGAGAATGGACGCCAATGTTTGGTAAGTTCCAAAGCTTAAGTGTTCCTGGAAACTGGAAACGTTTTGCAGTAAAATCCACGTATAGTTGTTGTGTTTTTAAATGGACATAACAGTTGTTGAGCCAAAAAAGAATGCCCAACGGTCAGAAAATACTTACTGACTCACTCATTTACTTACCCAACCACTCACCCACTCACTCACTCACCCACTCACCCACCTACCCATCTGCTTACTCCCTCCCCCATCCATCTGCACGCCCACCCACCCTCTCCCTCCTTCACTCTTCATCTTGTGGGTGGTTGGCGGGTGCTCTGGTGTGGTTTGCTTCTTCTTTCCTATCAAACATCTATCGTCTTAATCTCCCCTTCCTCTTTTTTATGTTTGTTACTCTCTTGTAACACCTCTAATCTTCTGGCGCCCATATGATCTAATGCAGTTGCGAGCGCCGTAAAACCTCTACTAAAACTAAAACTAACTCTTCACCCTTCCTCACGTCTCCTCACTGCTCTCAGAACACAGGTCACCAAACAAGCCGCCGCGGATGCACGTGCTGAGGGCATCAACATGTTCGCTATCGGAGTCGGCCGGGTGAACGACCAAGAGCTGGACAACATTGCCGGAGATAAGAGCCGGGTGTTCAAGGTGGGCAACTATGGCGAGCTGCAGAACATCAAGACCACACTGGCCCATAAGACTTGCATCAGTGAGTTGTTGCTGTTGTTGTTGTTGTTGTTGTTGTTGTTGTTGTTGTTGTTGTTGCTGCTGCTGTTGTTGTTGTTGCTGTTGCTTTTGTTTTTGTTGTTGTTGTTGTGGTGGTGGTGGTGATGATGATGATGATGATGATGATGATGATGATGATGATGGTAATGTTATATAATTATTGTT
>NW_004797670.1:678436-679437 GCF_000002075.1 Aplysia californica
GGGGGGTGGAGTAGAGCTGAACCCAAATCCCCCTTATCCTTAGTTTCATCTATTGATGTCTCCACCATTTTCCATCCTCAGAGAAACTGAAGACAACGCCAATCCCTCTCACAAGTGAGTAACATTACTGTTTGTTGTAGTCATAGATGTATATTATGATAAAATCCACGACGCAGCACTTTGACGTAGTTACGGTTCTCTGTAGAGTGCACCATTTGGCTCTATGGAAACCACAGACAAGAAGGACAAAGAGGGATAATTTACACACGCACTCTACTAAGGCGAGAAGAGTGTTTTACCCTTCATTTGCACACCCATGATGCGCATCAAGCAGAGAAGTGTGTGTGTGTGTGTGTGTGTGTGTGTGTGTGTGCGTGTGTTTGTGTGAGTGTGTGTTTGTGTGTGTCAGTGTGTGTGTGTGGTGTTTGAGTGTGTGTCTGTGTGTATGTCTGTGAGTGCGTGTGATGTGTGTGCTGTACTGTCCTATGTTACGCCATAGTGTGGCATGACAAGGCGTATTATGGTAACGCAGAGGGTTTTTCGCAGCCTTTCAATAATCAAATATTTCAATGTACTATATTCCAAATAATCAGCATCTCATTGCAGCTTGACAAACGACTGACCCTTTCTTCCCTCTTTACCCTCTTCCTCTTCTACACCCACCCTCCTCACCTCTCCCTATCCACTCTCACCATCCACGCTCTCCCTTTCTCCCATCTTCCACCCTCACCCCACTCTCCCCATCTCCCATCTTTCTATCCCCCCTCTTTCCCTTCTCCCCTTCTTCACCATCTAACCCTTCTCCTCTATCATCTCCCCCTTCTCCTCACTCTCCCTCCTCTCTCCCTTTCACAGCTTGTGGTGAAGCCAACCCCGCAGACATCTACTTCACCTTCAGCCCGGCAGAGCTTGGTCTGGAGCAGACTTCATGGACCACGTCATTCATTGGCACTTTGATCAAGCAAGAGCAGATGGAGGACGGCTTCAGGGTAGGGTTTCCG
>NW_004797670.1:682124-683239 GCF_000002075.1 Aplysia californica
TACACACACACACACACACACACACACACACACACACACACACACACAAATAAGACAAAAACTGAAAATCATTTCACACCCAATCTTAACTTACTGGTTCTTTGGTTCGTGTCTCCAATTGCTAAGTGAGTAGTGATTTCAGATTGAAGTAATGTCAAGCAAGTGTCGTTGACACGGAGATCAAAATGGGTTGTCACTGGAGTGTGTCCTTGAGCAAGACACGACAACCTTAGCTCAAAATACAGAGCGCTGCACAGTGGCGACCAACAGTGGCATTGTTGTAAACTGTTCTGTATTAGTGTAATATCGTGTACATGTATTTATGTATGTATTTATGAATGTATTTATGTATGTACGAAATTATGATATTATTGTATTTATGTATGTATGTTTGCCATTGTAAACCAAATTGCCCTTCTGTGACAAATAAAGGTGTAATTTATTAATTTTTTGGTTGGTTGGTGTGTCCAGAGGCTGTCCACTACCGGCTACCTGACGTCCAGTGGTGGCCGGCCTGAGGCCCAGGACGTGGCTGTGCTGGTGACAAGTGGCGGGAAACGGGGCCGTCGTCTTCAAACTGAGGTGGATCGTCTGCTGGGAGAGGGGGTCGAGGTAAGTAAGGCACTGGTTTCATGTTCCCCACGTTTTCATGTTGTTACCGTCACCCAACTTGCAGGTGTGACGGAAGCCTTCTTTAACCTATATTCGGCGTCGCACTGACTTCATATCGCAATTCCCACTCTTTCATCGCCCGCCATTCATGATTTCGATTTAACTGCTGCAGTAAATTGCTCATTTCAACAAACTTTCAGATTCAATCAAGGCCAGTAACCTTAGATCTATCCTCCAACCGCCCCCCTCCCAGCACCCATTTGTGCTTTTGCTTGTTTGTTTGTTTGTTTGTTGTTGTTGATATTTTAGTCATTAAGTGCGCGGGATAATATTATGAGACTTACAGGCAAACTATCACCAAATAACAAAACGTATCACTATCTCCTCCCCTTTTCCTCCATCACCTTCCTCCACACCTATCCTCTCCACCACCCCACCCCCCTCGCTTTGTTCAATCCTCACCCTCTCCACTCCTACCCTCTCCATCTCCTTTCTCCATCCCA
>NW_004797670.1:684428-686595 GCF_000002075.1 Aplysia californica
GTTTTTTTTCATTCTTTTTTTTTTCTCCAGAGGAGAAACAACAGTAGCACCTGTTGTGCCAACGACCGAGGCCATCGAGCCACCAACCGAGCCACCAACCGAGCCACCCACCACAGTCCCTGAACCTACCACCACAGAGCCGGAAACAACTACCAAGCAAGGGTGTTAATGAGACAGGATGATGATGATGCAGTGTGGAATGTTCCATGAGGTTAGGATAAAAGATTGTTATTCATTCATTTATTTTTTAAATTAAAAAAAAAGAATATTATTATATCGATATATGGATATAATATTTTGATGGAAAGAGAGGCAAACATTAACAACATCATCATCATCATCATCATTATACTTATCATCAACAACAACAACTACAATAAAATGAAATAGTCTGTAAAATAACTGCAGATTACCACCCTGCAGATAAATGCATGTTTATCCTTAAGAAGACTTTGACTATGTTCTCTTTTTCTATTAAAAAAAAATCCTTTGTATTTTTTTTACCACAGGATTTTTCAGCTTTTCGTCGAGCTCAGAGGAAATATTGGAATGTATTCAGTCCGCTGATGTCCACAGCCGTTGTCATGACAACCCCATATCTCATAACAACTTCATTTCATTACCAATGTCATTGAGAGTCATCACAGCATCTAGAGAAATAAATATATTGTACAGTAAACAGTGTGTGAAGAATTGGGTCTGCATGTTTGATTGCTATCTATCTATTTGCCTGTCTGTCTGTCTGTCTGTCTGTCTGTCTGTCTGTCTGTCTGTCTGTCTGTCTGTCTATCTATCTATCTATATATCTATCTTCTACCTACCTATCTATCTATCTGTCTGTCTATTTGTCTGCATGTTTGTCTGTCTGTCTGTCTGTCTGTCTGTCCCCCTCCGTCCGTCTGTATGTCCGTCCGTCCGTCTTTCTGCCCGTCTGTCTGTCTGTCTGTCTGTATGTATGTTTGTCCGTCTGTCTATCTATCTATCTTTCTATCTTCGTGAGGGTGTGGAGTTAGTAAGAAGCCCCAACCCGTATCAACCACTCTTACACCTGCACCTTTCCCCGTGGTTGTGGAATGACAAGTTGTTTGTGCTGCTTTTCCCACAATTTACATGTATCAATTTTAAGCGTGGGTAGTTGGCGGGTGCTCTGGTGTGGTTTGCTTTTTCTTATCTCCCCTTCTTCTTTTTTATGTTTGTTACTCTCTTGTAACACCTCTAATCTTCTGGCGCTCATATGACCTTACGCATTTGCGAGCACCGTAAAACCTCTACTAAAACTAAAACATACATTTTAAGCTTCTTTTTGTTATACGGTAGTTTCTTATTACACGTATTTCGGTGTGGATGAAGAGACTTGTACCAGGGGACATAATGCACGATTCTTGTGACGTCTAAGTTATATAAGTATGGTTATGTCCCATGGATAGTTAAAATCGCCAACTTTTCAACGGCAGCTTGAATAAAGAGGATTCAGGTTCTCTTGCAGTGAAGTCTGTGACAATGACCCAGGACCAGATGGAGAGACAGTGTCACCAGCGAGAAAGTCTTAAGGTGAACAAAATAGAGCGCAGTCGAAGATGAAAAGGGAACAAGGCGGTGGGGAATGATTGGATATGGATCAGGAAACCAGTCAGCTGCATAACAGAGAAACACACACACACAGACACACACACACACACACACACACACACACACACACACACACACACACACACACACACACTCACAGAGGCGTGCCCCTCCTACTCCTACCCCCCCCCACCAACCCAGTAACTGTGAACCATCGACAGTTTGTTTTCCCCACAGTCAGGGCCCCACCAACGTCACCGAGAGTTATTGCACCTAGTGCCAAGTCCAGAATGGATTGACTCTAAGTCTTAGCCCTACGGTGACCAATTATACACTGACCCCAATCATTTCCAGAAACACAGTGCGTCATGCAGTATGCGCATAATAATTGTGCGCGCATCACCATGCCACGCCAGCTTGAAGTCCCGGCATGCCCTAGCAGTGCGGAAGTAGTTCTTTCGGGAAGTACTGGGGATAAAGTTCGATAACTCATCACAATAAAAAAGACAATGACGGTCTCGGAACGCTCAAGAAAGACTGACCTTTAGAATTGGGTTGAATTTAACTACTACCCCCTCCTCCCACCCCTTTTATTCCC
>NW_004797670.1:686695-691362 GCF_000002075.1 Aplysia californica
AGGTGAACAAAATAGAGCGCAGTCGAAGATGAAAAGGGAACAAGGCGGTGGGGAATGATTGGATATGGATCAGGAAACCAGTCAGCTGCATAACACACACGCACACACACACACACACACACACACATACACACACACACACACACACACACACACACACACACACTCACAGAGGCGTGCCCCTCTTCCTCCTACCCCCCCCCTCCAACCCAGTAACTGTGAACCATCGACAGTTTGTTTTCCCCACAGTCAGGGCCCCACCAATGTCATTGAGAGTCATTGCACCTAGTGCCAAGTCCAGAATGGATTGACTCTAAGTCTTAGCCCTACGGTGACCAATTATACACTGACCCCAATCATTTCCAGAAACACAGTGCGTCATGCAGTATGCGCATAATAATTGTGCGCGCATCACCATGCCACGCCAGCTTGAAGTCCCGGCATGCCCTAGCAGTGCGGAAGTAGTTCTTTCGGGAAGTACTGGGGATAAAGTTCGATAACTCATCACAATAAAAAAGACAATGACGGTCTCGGAACGCTCAAGAAAGACTGACCTTTAGAATTGGGTTGAATTTAACTACTACCACCTCCCCCCACCCCTTTTATTCCCGCCTCCCCATTCTCCACACACACACACACATACACAGACACACACACACACACACACACACACACACACACACACACACACTTCTGGGCGCCTTTCCCTGAGGTTACAACAGTTTCAGAATTATTTATTTGTCAGAGTCAACTATTTATTTAATGTTTTTTATATTTCCTTCGTCGAAGCGTACTGAATTGTCATTATGTTCTTCTTTCTTTAGGTACGGATATTGGGAACGGGGATTTGAATTGGGGGAACAAGTTTGTGAAACAATCGTCAGTTTGAAGAGTTTTGTTGAAACTAAACTGTGAACTGCTCTACCTTCATTTTGAAGTTTGTAGCATCAAGTTTGATTATAGTTGGGGTCAGGTGGCTCTCATGGTCTAGAGGTTACGGTGTTCGCTTCTCATTCAATAGGTCCCAGATTCGAAACGTTACAGCAACGGAATATTTTTTTCTAAAAAATGTTCTCCTTTGAGCTTCCTTCCTTCCCTCTAACCAAGTTTTGTCGTCTGCTTTCGTCTCCACTTTCTGCCCCTCCCCCCTCCACTTCCTGTCGGCTCGCGACTCTTTCTGCAGCCTTTCCACTGCTACTCTTTGTTTCCTATTACCGCTGTCTTTCAGCCACAGCACTGATCCTATGGTAGGTAAAATCTGGAGTCCAAGTTTTGCTCGACATCACATCACCGATTATCTTTCCTCTTCAATTTACTTTAAACTTGGTTTTCCGCTTCTATCGAAAGTACGTAAATCTACGTCATTTTGAGGTGGGCTGTCCAGATGTGGCAGACAGAGCAGCCTGCCTTCAAATGACGAAGGTCCTTTCTATGGACTACTACTACTACTACTACTACTACTACTACTACTACTACTACTACTACTACTTCTACTATCTGTAGTATTTTTATTAGGATTATCATGACCGTAGCAATCAGTACATCTCTAGCGTGTGGTTGGAGGGTGCCACTGGTAGGTCCTACTTCTTTACTTTCCGTCTGCTGTTTCTGTCAGGCTGGCTTATTTTTTCCCCACCACTAAATTAATGATCATTAATTATGTCGATGTGCTTCTCGTTACTCAAACAAATAAACATCAGTACAGTACATCTCATAGAGCCCAATGTACCATCCCAACAGGCGACTGAGTTTGTACCGGAGTTCCATATACCATACATGTAGTATGTCATGATGGCGCATATGGCTAATTCTTATTAGACCAATGCTTGTCTGAAAATGCCGGTTACACAGTGACTTCTCAGTTGTTGCACACCGATCATCATCTTCAACATCATCATCGTCATCATCATCATCAGCAGCAGCAGCAGTTCATACTGATGGCGGCTCGAAGATTGAAAATGCTTAAAATTAGTGGAGACAATAATGAGGATGATGGTGATATTAATAATAATAATAATAATAATAATAATAATAATAATAATAATAATAATAATAAATCATCAACATCCAAGGCTATTTCTTTTTAAATTTTAAAATCCAATCTCTGTTTTCAGAGCATAAATTAGTCTCTACTTTCCCACCAACAAATCCCCATCAAACATGGCTGCGTCATGCTGCCACGTCACAAGCTGAGCGTCACGTCGCCAGTTTCCCGACCTCACCCCTCCCACCTCCCCAGTCCCCCTCCCCTCACAGTCTCTGGGCCTCACACCCCCTGACCTCCCCGTCAGAACCACGTCATGGACTCGCCCAGGCCGCCCCGGAGGTCATGTCAGGTCACTGTGCTGACCCACGCATGCCAACTGCCGTAGCTTCTGCTTCTCGCCTCGTGTATGTGTGTGTGTGTGTGTGTGTGTGTGTGCGTGTGTGTGTGTATGCGCGCGCGTGCGTGCGTATGTGTGTGTGTATGTATGTGTGTGTGTGTGTGTGTGTGTATGTATGTATATGTGTGTGTGTGTGTGTGTGTGTGTGTGTGTGTGTGTGTGTGTGTGTGTGTGTATGTATGTGTGCGGAAGGGGGAGGAGGGCGACGGCAGAAGCAGTTGCTTAAACGTTCTGCAAACCGGACAGGGTCGGCATGTTGTACATTATTCAAATCGAAAGCTGTTCAAAAGCTGTTCAAGGCTGTCGTGTTATTATCTGCTGCTTGTTGTCGCCACAACAAGAATTTTAAACAGAGTTTTTCAATAACCCTCCACCCCCCGCCCCCCCCCCCCCCCCCCTTTTTTTTCTCCTGCCCTTTTCCTCTCATTCTCCTCATACGTTACACGCGTTTTTCTAGCAACACGTCGTCACAATAACGACTCACAGAGAATGAAGAGTCTGAATGTGCGTATTATGTCCATTGTGTTCCTGGTGGGGAGGGGGGGGGGCGCTAAAGTTTTCTAAATATTACATTCGGTTACGTCGTATAAAACTTTCATGGTCTTGGGATATGATGATGTTGGCCTTCAGGTTGAGAAGTTGTTTTGTTTTCTGTGTTTGATACCGATGCTTCAGGCCGAAAAAGTGTTATGTGGTTGGGGAAAAGGGGGGGGGGGGTCATTTTATTGTATTATTGTCTTTTTTTTTAAATTTAATTTTTATTTTATTTTATTTTATTTATTTCTTTTTTTTTAATATGTTTAAATATTTATTCATTTATTTATTTATTTTTTAAAATATTTTTTAAAATATTTATTCATTTATTTTTTTTTTTTTGGGGGGGTTGTTGCTACAAGTAAAAACAATTGCATGAATGAGTACATAGAACCATCTGGGTCGTTAACCTGAACAAGGGAAATGCACGTACTTATAAAACGTGTTCTGCATGTTCACTAACAAAGTGAAGACCAAGGATGTTAAACTCAGAGATTCAAGGGGCCAGGTTATTCAAATTTAATTTAAGCTTACCGGCCTAACTGGATGGACCTTTTGGAAACACTGATGTTATGAATCATGACAGACACAAATTCAAACAATAACAGATCAAGGCATTCAAGTTTTCATCTCTATTGCCAATTTGTACGAGTGGATATTTGACATCTTTTTTTAGCAACTAGTTCATAATTTATATTTTGGGTACTTTGGTATGGAGATTTTCATAATCGTCATCATTGCCTTCTCATCCTGAATCAGTGTCTAGGCTACGAACACGTTTCACCATTCTCTAGCCTGGGCTAGCATCTTGATGCCGTTCCATGCCTTCCCACTTTTATGTGACTCTTCTCCAGATTTCTCGTGGTTTTCCTCTTGATCTTTTACCCTGTGGGTTCAAATCCAACACGTTCCCTGTTATGGCTATTTTACAGCAGACGACCTATTGCAGGTAAAACAAAATTAAAACAATAATTTTTTTTCATTATTTGTACGAGAGGCCAGAACTTTTGCCTTTTCGAATTGAGGAACAGACCTTTTTGCCACTTTTTTGTGGAAAAGAGGGAAAGTACTTTTGGGGGAGGTACGATCAAGCACATTCGACTTACTTGAAAAGTGTACACACCATCCTGTTGTTGGTGTTGTCACAAGCGAACTGCATTTTTTAAAACTACATAATTTCTTCGGTTCATAAGCAGTACTTAAAAAGCAGAACCTGGCTCGCCTCCTCCCCCCCCCCTTTTTTTCAACCTTTTCTTTAGCCCATGTAGCTTTTTAGTCACCTGACCCTGGCCATACCAGCAAAAAATAAATCCTCACAAAGAAGTACCACAAAACCCTTCTACTATCCCCTCCCACCCCTCCCCCCTCAAATCTTCCATTCCCTTCCAACTTAAAGTGCTTAATTGCGTTGGTCCGCCTTTTATGCTACTAATATTTTTTTCTTTACTTCACAGTTTTAAATACATTTTTTTTTAAAGTTCTGTATTCAAATGTTGTACGAGATACTTGACTCTGTGATTGTGTGTGTGTGTGTGTGTGTGTGTGTGTGTGTGTGTGTGTGTTGGAGTGGATGAAGGAAAAGGACTTTTCCCTTTGTCCTCGTGGGTTTTTAGTCATGTTACCGGTCCTGCTCAAAATGCTTTCCCCCTTTTCAATGGTGAAGATTGTAATCATTTTGAAAGCTTGCGGCCTGCATGCGCCAGCTGGTTCTGTGACATATTGCTGGCGTAAGGCTGTCTTCGACACGCA
>NW_004797670.1:692068-696290 GCF_000002075.1 Aplysia californica
TGTGTGTGTGTGTGACAACGCAGACATGCACAGACACGTGCAATCATGCGCTCACATATACATTCCCACTCACTCACTCAATCACAGAGTATTAAATAGTTCATAGAGATTTTCTGAGAGTGTTTTAAATACAAGTGCGTGTACTTGTTCGTTTATTGATTTAATTTCTATTAGCTTTTAGAAATAATGTGTTTTAGCCTGTATGTTTCAGATATCGCAGATACTCAGAAAAAAAACCCTTTTTTTTTTTTTTGACGTTCTGATCATATTTCGTTTACAAAAAAATCCGGATTGGACCCTGAGGTACGATCGACAACAATCGCCTTCTAAACCATTTAAAGTTTGAGAGTAGTCTATAGGCTTAACAACCCTATCAACACTATTTGGTTTTCTAAGAGGTGTGACCTCCAAATTTAACGTCCGTCTCCCTTAGGACGGAGCCAATTGAGCTGAGAGCTGTAAAAGGTTCACAAAATGACCCGAATTCAAGAATGGCCCTATGAGTCTCGAAATAGGACCATCCGCTCTATAGTCCAGCAAAATATCAACTAAGCTAATGGAGTCCGCCCCATTTTAAGTTTGTCCATGAGGATTAAAAACATGTCGCTACCGTGGCTACCTCAGTAACAAAGTTCTGTCAGCTCAGTAGACCTACCTAGGTTTGAGAAATCTGATGTAAAAAAAAATGAGTAGCACATCGCTGCACATCATGATTCATGTCAAGCTTTTTCTAATGCAATTCCTTGAATAGCTTGATAACGACTGCCAATAGTTATATGATTTTGATAGAGCAAATTGATCACTTGGATTCAAACATCTGATGTAAAAAAATTTGAGTAGCACATCATGTCAAGCTTTTTCCAATGCAATTCTTTGAATAGCTTGATAACGACTCCGAATAGTTATATGATTTTGATAGAGCAAATTGATCACTTGGATTTAAACATCATGGTCTTAGTAACTCAAAACGGCCAAAGAATGTCAATTAGAACTTTAAAATTCTAATGAAGCGATGTGAGGACTACGGTGGAAAGTCTACCAAGATCATTTTTTTTCTGTAAGATCAAATAGACAATACAAACCGAGAGAAATTCTAGTTCATTCATGTGTGGAATGCTTAGAAGTTTTTGCGTTCTACTGGTAAACTATTTTTTGGGCTGTTTTAGAAATGCGTATACATCTTTCATGGCAACATTGTGTTGCACAGTAGGGATTTGGGATTTGAAGAAAAGGACGCTGATTCTGGACACCAGCGGTTTTCTGCTGTTGTTTTCATGTGCAATATTTGTTTGTTTTTTTCTGTGCACAAATAATTTAATAGAACATCTTGCAGAAGCTGCCTTACCTTTCATCAGGATAATAGTCTTACTTTTACATATCCTTAGAACTTTCCGTGTGGGAAACCTTTTTGTATTATGTCTCCTCTTTCTGCCCCCACCCCCTCACCTCTTTTGCGCCGGGGGCTACTTCCTAAATCATGATCTAATTCGTGTCAATGGGGAGGTGAAAAACGCGTACATTATTTTTTTTAAAGAAGAAAATATCTCCACTGCAGCTCTTATATACACAACCTGTGCTACGGGCAAACGTGAGCACACCATTCCGAACTTACTTAAAGTAGTTCGCACATCCAGGTTCGCCGCTCTCCGTGGGGGCCACCAGTGGGTCGCCGTGACGTCATGCGCAAATTTGTTTTTTTGGAATGTCTATGTTAATGTATACACTATCTAGTTTCTGCGTTTGTGGCAATTTTTTGGTTCAAAAGTTGCCAAAACTTGCTCCAAAAAACATGGCAAAAGTTGCCATTAGTTTTCAAGCTTCCAACTCTCTGTGACAACGTATAGCAATGTTGATATAGTAACCAGAATTTCTTGTGCTCTGTTTTATTCATCCAGAACATCATTTGTAGCCACACAGAGTATATAAACGTGAAAATAAAACGTTAAAAACCATAATGAAATCAAAATTGGAACAGCACGTAAACAACCACAAAAATTAACAAAAAAAGGCGGGTGTCAACCTATCCAAAGAATGGCCGTTTTAACCCTAAACGTGAGTAATTCAAGAAAAGCTTAGGATACCACATGTCAATTATGGAATCGCACAAAAGGGGCCTTCTGGTGTCAGTATTCTGTTTTTGAGACACGCTTTAACAGCACATATATGTATATATATATATATACATTAAGGTAGAAACAACATCAAATTAAATGACGTTACGCTATATAAACACAAAAAATAGAAAGACAACACATCAGAACAACAAAAAGAAAAACAGTTTACACATCAACAAATTAAAACACAACAAAAAGGGAAAATGAAAGAGAAACAACAAAGATATATAGTTTACAATGTACATATAATATTCTTCACATAAAAATAACAAGTTAACGTGGTGAAGCTAGTATGAGAAAGACACAAAGTGAAGCAGAAATGAAAATAAACTTTCTTTCTAAAGGTTAATCTAAGAAGGTTCGGTTTATTTTTTTTCCCGATTGTATATATATATATATATATATATATATATATATATATAATAAATATATATATATATATATATATATATATAAATATATATTATATATTTTTTTATTATTTTATTTATTTTAAAAAAAATATATGACCTGACAACGAATTCAAGATGAAGTCGCCGACCCCAAGGTTGGATCACTTTTCTATACATAGTAACAACCTAAATCCAGATAATCGGAGGGGGGGCTCTCGTGGCCTAGAGGTTAGGGTGTTCGCCTCTCATTCAAAGGTCCCGTGTTCGAGTCCGCGTAGCGACCGAAAAACTTTCTTCTCCTCAATTGTCTACTTTCACCTCCTTTCCTGCTCTCTAGCAATTTTCTCTCATCTGCTTTCGTGTCCACTTTCTGCCCCCACCCCCTCACCTCCTTTGCCCCCTACAATAGGGTCCTGACTCTTTCTGCAGCCTTTCTACTGCTACTCTGTGGCTCCTTCTTACAGCTGTCTTTCAGCCACACCCCTGATCTTCTGGTTGGAATGAACTACACCTAGCCTTCTCGGACAAGGAAGAAAAATCTCGGAGGTCCCCCGTGCAAGTTGCGCACCTCAAAGATCCCTTGGTGGTCTAAAATCGGTAAGAGCACGCTTCGGCGCAATTCGGGGAAAATTCAAAATTTCCTACCAATGTGGATAAGCGCTCATAGTATGACCTTAGGCAGTTACGAGCGCCGTAAAACACTTACAAAAAAAATGTAAAAAAGATAATCGAAATCTGTTGCGTACAAGAAGGGTGTACTTAAGCAGGCTCATTAAATATTAGACTCGATTCAGATACAAATCTCAAAGATCCGCCTTAATTTGCTCAAGTTCCTATCCAGCTGCAAGAGAGTATTCTGCGATTTTTTCTCAAATACACGGACGTGTTCGTCTTTTTAGCTGGCCTGTAATTTCATACTGGTAAATATTCTTTTTAAGACATGTTGATCATCATTGATGGTACTTAATTGTTGTTGTTTTTGTTGTAGTTTTATTATTGTTGTTGCTGTTGTTGTTACTGAGCCTGGGCACTCCAATATAACAGACACAATATAAAGGTTTAAAAAGAAATCTAGCACTTGTTTATAATGAATCTTTAGTTTTCTTCGAGGGAGGAGATCAGTAGTAGAGCGCACCTACGTCCGATTTAAACGCCCACCGTTATACTAATGTTGATCAAATTCCTATCGTACCACTCAAAACCAGCTTGTCAAAACCGCCTCAAGAATTCTGAAATTAAAAGAAAAGCAAACTCAGGAAGTTATGGGGGAAAAAGCGGTCACACTTTTTCATAAGACAATTCATTTTAGACACCGGAAGTCTTCCATCCATTATTACCAGCTGGTCATTCACCCTGTAGCAGACGGTACAACTCAGATCTAGGTCAAGCCAAGAACGAACCGTTGGACAATGCACTTTTGGTGCTTGCGTCCGCTCAACGCCGGCAGAGACACAGACAGTTAAAAGGGGATTAAAACCACAACATAAAATCTGCCGACAGGATTCGTTCGCTTAGCTTCCTTCGGAGGGAGCGGCCGGTGTTTTGTTAGAAGGCGCACCCTCCTACTTGAGATTAAAAATACTATCATGTCGTGAAAAGACGATGGTTGTGTTTATTTCAAAATCATACCAGCGGATGTAAGGGTAGGGGCTCCTTTTCCCTGCAGATTTGGCCTGTTTTTGTTTTGGGTTGGGTTGTTTTTTTAAATTTAAAAAA
>NW_004797670.1:697951-700721 GCF_000002075.1 Aplysia californica
TAATAACATACATTTTTAAAAAATATGTATATACTTTAGCTCTCAATTTGGAACTTGCTTGAGACAGTACGCAAATAAAATGTCTCATCGCTCTCCGTCGGATCACACGTGAGACGCTTGACGTAATTCGCAAAAGATGCGTTGAGTATAAGAATTTTATTGAAGAATTCTTTCTTTTAGAGGAGGGTACTTCTTTTACCAATAGGATCAGTGCGTTAGTACAAACTCTTTAGAGGAGTGAAGGATCAGTAAATCATCCTGATGAAAAGAGATAAACATAAAAACTCTAAAACAGGAAAGATAAAAAGATAATAGTAAAAGGGTAAAAGTTCTAAAACTAAAAGAGAAGTTTATTGCTGTGATGTCATGGGCGAAAGATACTTTCAAATTGTTTGAAAATAATAAAGAGGGTTTAACGTTACCTTTGTCCAATATTGTTTAAACACGTTCAACTTCAAATTTAACTCATCAAATCTTAAACTGGAAAAGACAAAACAAGAACAACAGCAACAACAACAATGACATGAAAGTGAACCATGCATTGATGAAGTAACAAACGAGGGGCACGGTGGAAAATCGGATACTTTCACAAACTAGAAATCTTTAGGGTATCAATTTTAAGAGCTAACAGACTCATAACTGCATTTCTGTTTGACTTTTAGTTGATTGCTAATGCTTGACTTCCCACTCAAATTAATACTAATAAACTGCCAATCAAACAGACAATCTTTTAAAATTAATACCCTCACATTTTCCAGGGTTTTTTAAAATAACACCCGCATTTTCATTGAACCCTTCTTTACCCCAAATTATAAACACTTGATTCTAAAATTGTGTACTAGATCATGTGATCAGCATTCAATTCGTATTCATTTCTCGTGATATAGCTTTCACTTTTATCACTTTCAAGAACAAACAATTACTCCTGAGATGACCAGCAGACGCTAGAGGTAGGAGATCACTACACTACCAGGTCTCGTCGATTCTGTGATGTACGATTCTGTCCCACACCACGCCGTGAGTCGACCAAGCAAGCACACAACTCATCTCTTCATCATACCCACGTCCCAGTTTTCCGCGGGAACGTTTTGTTGTTGTTCCTGTTTGGCCGTCTACTTCCTGTCTCAGGCCAGCGAGTTGTGGCCCCTGGTTGTCTTACCTTGAACTGAATTGAACTCGTTTCATCCAAAAGGGTACGCTCAGAACAGGCTTTTTTATTTGTTGTGACAATAATCTTACTCCTCCCCCCTCCCCCCCCCCCTTTCCCATTTCTCCCGAACAGATTGTTTTCCCAGCTCACTCATAACGTACACTTAATCGCTTAAATGCATTCACACGCACACGTAATATCACACACACATATACACAAATACACACACATACACACACACACACACACACACACACACACACACACACACACACACACACACGCACACACACACGCACGCACACACAATCACACACACACACACACATACACAAAGACGCAATTGCACACCTTTCTCCCGTGAGCTACATGCCTTTCACACATTGATACAACAGAGTTGAGATTCTGGTTGTACAAATATAAAGTATAATCAAAAGAAATAGTAATAATGATAATAAATTATTATACTTACAGTTATAGAAAATAACATTTTACTGTTTCTTAACGGGCAATTAGGACTAAACTTTGCTTCTTAAAATCATTTTATCAAGGGTTCTGGAAGCAGACTGGTAGACCGAGCCACTGTGCTAACACCAGTGTATTAACTCTTTTAAGAACGAAGCGGACACATGTGTCCAACCAGCAATTATGAGTAACAGACCAAAGGCGACGTTGTGGCACATTTCGAACCATCATACACAAACCAATTAAGTAGATTTAATTTGCATATTTCATAGCATGCATTATATATTTTTGCCTGCTACATTAAAGTTTCAGGCAAAGAAAACAGAATGGAAAAATCTGCATGAAAAACGAAGTTGTGCCTATATATTTTTTAATGATATATTATGTACTCCTAAACAGTCTGTCTTCAATGAGTTAAGTGTGTATTTCACCATAGGCTGCATTCAAATCGTTACAAATTCTTACTCTGATATGTCTAATAGAGTACAATACAATTTTTATAGAGCGTAAGGGAATCGTATGTTGAACACAGATTATAATTATTAGCTAAAATAAATAATTATGAAAAATGCCAGACAAATAAAGCTAAGAATGTAATCTAATGTATGGTTGCTGATCCATTCATATACATGTATGCATATTGTAGATCGTTGGTGAGTGGTCTGTGTGGCTTGTTCTTTCTTTCCTACTGAACATCTATCGGCTTTATCTCCACTCCTTCTTTTTGTGTTTGTGTTACTCTATTGTAACGCTTCTTATCTTCGGCACCTATATGGCCTTATTGTGTTGCAAGGTCCGTAAAACTCTTACTAAAACAGAAATATGTGTATGTTGGCTGCACGTGCTATTCAAAATGGCATATGGCGGAGTTTTTCACCAAGCAGTCCATATATTAATATAGCGTTAAGTTGATAATAGTACTTGTTTAAATAATTATAATAGCACATGCAAGGTGTACAATATGCATGTACATCAATCTATTCAAATCGATATATATGTTTTGTCATCTGCTGTCCCTGTCCTTCGCAATATGCTCAACTTTGAACCACAAGCGCCCCCCGCCCCCTTTCCGGAAGACCTTCCTTCTTTACCCATCTATGTCACTTCCCAAATCGCACATCCTCTCCCCCTCACATTTCCTTGTTTCTCTCTCTC
>NW_004797670.1:700928-702254 GCF_000002075.1 Aplysia californica
CTTTCTCTCTCTCTCTCTCTCTCTCTCTCTCTCTCTCTCTCTCTCTCTCTCTCCCGCCCCTCCCTCCCCTGCCCGTGATTCTCCCTCTCAAGGTCCCTGAAAGCACCATCTGTCTAGCAGTGCGCCGTCTTGTAGCTCTATCCCCCCATAAACAGCCTGTGAAACATGCCTGCCCCTTCTTCTCACAGCACCACCCTCAATTGGCCTACACAACTTCCTTTTGTCACTGCGCATGTCTGAATCACCAACCTCTCGACGCTCGTCTTTTAAATTTCTCCTTTGTGCGGATTTTTCAGTTTTCGACCACAGCAGCGCAGATGACCAAAATTTGAGAGACACGAGTTGAAAAGAAAGAAACAAAAAGAAAGAAAAAAGAAAAAGAAAAGCCCCAAAACAAAACGAAAAAAACTCAAGAGAGTGGAAAACAAGGATGTAAAATAATAAAACCTTCGGCTGGGAAAAAGCGAAACAAAGAAATGCCGAGTAGAGGAAATAAAAAAAAGACGGAATAGAAAACGAGCGATTCAAATTTTTGAAAAGCAATGACAGAGAAGGACCCTGATCTGCGTCTGTAAAAGAAGACGGGGGGTCAATTGTGTAAATCTGGGGCTATAAAGACCTTCAAGTCTTCGCAGACGTCTCGCATGAACAATCAGATGACCTGCGAATCTGAGAGGACCTTTGTCCAATGCGGGTCGCCCATTCGCTATCTCTTTCCAGTCGTTAACGGCAGCCGCAAGTTTACCAATTTTGCATCAGATTAAAGCCCCCAATGTAGTCAATCTTTGTGCGTGTGTGCGTGTGTGTGTGTGTGTGTGTGTGTGTGTGTGTGTGTGTGTGTGTTTGTGTGTGAATAGAGGGTGCAAAGGGCACCGTTGGTCGCACGGCGCAGGTCCGAATGTAAGATTGTGTGTTTGAAGAGCAGAAGGTTTGGGATTTTTTGTTGTTGAAAGGGGGCGGGAGGGGGGGGGCAGATAAAACAGGGAGAGGGTTAGGGGTAGGGAGGAGGGTGGTACAAAAAAGCTGTAAGGGGTAGGTGGGGCGGGGGGCATTTTAATAGGGTGGAATATTTAGGGGTGGGGTAGGGTTACAAGTAAGGGGGTGGGTCAAAAATGTGCTTTTTAAGTGGGTAGGAGCAATTGGAAGACATAAAATAGGAAAAGCGCTAAGGTGGAGTTGCTGAGAAGTTTAAAACTGTGTTTGTGTGGGTGGGTGTGCGCGCGCGGAGATGTGTTTACGATTCTTAAAGTTTTATAATGGTGTTTATTTTCCTGCTAAGGAACAAAATGTATGAGTGTGTATTTTTGTTCATTGAGGCGATTTGGG
>NW_004797670.1:702354-705423 GCF_000002075.1 Aplysia californica
GGGGTTTGGGAGGGGGGGGTAATACTTTTTAAAGTGTAAGAACGTATGCATACATCTTACCAACACTTGAGTGACGTGTAAAATATTAAAGACTCACTGTTCTCTGCTACCCAGAGTAGGCCGTGAGGCTTGAGTTGTCTCTGGTCTCACATACATGTGACTAACGGACGGACTGGAATTTTAATCCATACAGCTTAGAGACAGAAAAAATAGATGGTTTCCTATTGCTTTACTCACAATTAAGCTAATCTCAACCCTCCTTTTTAACGCCTACCCTTTTCATCGTTTCAAAACAGTCATATCTCATGAATTGTGTAAGGCCACACCACCCGCTCCTAATAAACAAAAGAAATTCAACAAAATCTTTTGTTTAAGTAAGAGTTTTACGCACTTTCAACACAATAAGGTCATGTAATTGCCGAAGATTAGAGGTTTTACAATAAAACATAAAAAAGAAGGAGGAGAGATAAAGGCGATAGATGTTTGATAGAAAAGAAGGAGCAAACCACCCCAGAGCACCCGCCTACTTCCTGCATAAACAAAATGAAACCCATACAATAAAGAAAGCAATCGAATATGAACAAAATGTTTGTACAAGATATAAAGTACACTGCTAGAAGTTTTCACCAAAAACAAGAAACCCAAATTCTCAACTTCATAAAGAAATCAAACAAACCATACACAATCAACTGTTCCAAGAAATACACCCAGAACATTACACTAACACGGCACCAAGAAAATAATGAGAAAGCCAGCAATGGCGATAACTGCAACAACAAAAACAACAACGACATGAACGTCGTTAAATTAATGGTTGAACCTGATCTCTTCTAATAATTTGTCTTCACCAATTTCTCAGTAGTCTTGTCGAGTCAGTCACAGTTTCACACAATACACCTTTCTTCATCACTCACACCCGTTCTACCAGTATGCTGATGGTCTTTTAAAACATGAAAAACAAAAACATGAAAACAAAATTCGTGAAAAACAAAAACAACAACAAAGAAATCCTCCGCTTCCTCTTCCCCCACGTCTTTTCATTTTCCTCCTTCTCTCTCGAAACTTCAACGAGAATCTTAGAGGAGCAAAGATGGTGAGACTTGGTGTAAGGTGATCTTAGCTGCTTTTGGGTCAGTGACCTTTTGAAAAAAAAAGCGAATCTCTATTTCTTCTTTTTCTTCTTCTTTCCTTCCACAACTCGTGCTGACATCTTATCTTTCCTCCCTTATCCCCATCCTCTTCCTCTCCTTCTCCTCCTAAACTTCCCATTGCTTTGATTTATGACAGTTGGTCAACTAACAATATCCACCGAAGATTTGACTCAATACAAATGTGATGAGAAATAAATGTTTACTGACAGCACGTTCTCCAATACATTGAGGGTGATTTGTAGACGTCCTACTTCGTTTGTTTTGTTTGTTTGTTTGTTTGCTTTGTTTCGTTTTTTTTGTTTTTTGTTGTTGTTAAAATTGATTTCAGCCTTTCTTATGGTTCAAGAAGGCTTGTTGTTGCTGTTGTTATTGTTGTTGTTGTTTTATTGTTGCTGTTCTTGTCACCCTTCTTCTTCATCGTCTTCCATTTTTCTTCTTCTTCTTCTTCTACTTCTTCTCCAATGCACCGGGCATATTATTAAGTGGTATAGCAGTCAGGCACTTTGCTGTTGCAAGCAGCAGACCCAAGTCCGATTCCCGGGCGAGGAGAAAGCTTGTTCTTGGTGTTGTTGTTGTTGTTGTTGTTGTTGTTGTTGTTGTTGTTGTTCTTCTTCTTCTTCTTCTTCTTCTTCTTCTTCTTCTTCTTCTTCTTCTTCTTCTTCAGTGTCCGTGGTGTAACGATTAGGCGTTTCACCTTCGCACGCAGAAGACCCGAGTCCGATTGCCGGGTGGGGAAACATTTCCTCGAATGTCTCGGTCTTTCTACTAGAATGTTGTATTCCTCACACCCTAGGTTAGCCCTGACAGGCAGGGTCGGAAACCTGCCTCCTAAATGATTTAGATAACGCTGATGTGTGTGCCGAGACATCTGCATTTAAAAAATCGAAAATGCTAACTCATTATTAACAACAACAGCAGTAATAAATTGTAACAAACAACAGCGTCGCTTATAATGATTAACCGGATGGATAACCAACATGGGACATCGCTCCATTTCTAAAACGTTCATCATACATCTCTGAGACAAAGTCGTATATTACAGTGGGTGTTCAACCCATCTCCCACTTCTACTATGTCAATATTCCTCACATGGTGCCGAGTGCTCCATGATATAGCTTGCTACTATATATGGTAAGTCCCGCACACCCTTCTCTCTCTCTCTCTCTCTCTCTCTCTCTCTCTCTCTCTCTCTCTCTCTCTCTCTCTCTCTCTCTCTCTCTCTCTCTTTCTTTCTCATATATATATTATAATGTTGGATTTCAGACAAGTACAAGTACATCGATTAAACAAAAGTATTGTGTTCTATGTCGAACTCGGGGCAGGGTTCATCTTTTCTCTGTCTTTTGATCAGGTATTTTAGGTACAGTATACAGCCAGAAATAGGAAATCAATGAACCTTTATTAAATCTTTTAGGATGTATTGAGGACCAACATTATAATAAGCTTCTTTAATGGGGTTATGGGGTTTTCTGCCGGGCAACTGTTCACCCTCTGTTTCACTCTCAGCCTCTTCCCCCTTTTTCTATCCCTCTTTCTCTGTCTCTCGCCCCTCTTTTGTCTTTCTTTCTGTCTCCCACTATATCTTTCTCTCTATCCTTGTCTCATTGTTTCTCACTTTCCGCCTTTTCCCCACCATCTTCCTCCCTACCCAATCCCTCCCCTACCTCGTTCCCCCCTCTTCATATACATTTCCCTCCTCTCCTCCTCTGCCCCTTTCCATTAACTCATCCTCCTCCATTCTCTCCTTCTTATTCTCAATTTCTTCTTCTGTTCTCTTCATGTCTTCTCTCCTGTTTTTTCGTCTCACTTCGACATTTACTTTTTCTCATCCCTCCCACATATACTACTTGTCTCTTTCTTCTTCTTATCTTTTCCCTCTTCCTTCTAGTTCTTCCTCTCCCCCTCCCTCCCCACCTCC
>NW_004797670.1:705636-707642 GCF_000002075.1 Aplysia californica
CCCACCCCACCCCCAACCCCACACGCTGTTGTCCTCAGAACGTGAGCACACGAGCGTGCATCATATTCATCAGCTTCTCTCTCCCCGTGTATTTCCACAGAAGCGGTTCTGTATTGGGAAATATCTGTATTAGCGGAGAAATTCCTCATTGTGGGAAGAAGAAAGATTGACATTGTCATTGTCATTGACATTTTCATTGTCATTATCGTTTAACCTCCTAGATGAGGAAACTTAAATATTGTACACTTAGGTTGTCCTGACCCCCCCCCTGACAAAACACTTCCCAGAGCACGAACTTTTATCCAAGGCTGAGGTAATAAAAACCTGATACGGCAGTGGGATGAGGGGGAATAACTCCATGCACACAGATAGGTAATTCCGCAGCGGTCAGAGCCGGGTCAAGGAAAAAAGAATTTGCATAAAACAAAATGCCTGGAACCTGCACAAGCGTACATCAGTGACTGCTCAATTTAACTGGCTACACATCCGTTTCTCCAAGAACCGGATCTTTAGTGCACGCATTTATTTGATGAAGACGACAATGGTCATTAAAAGTCATTGTATAAGTTTAACGGCCCCTTGCATTACAGTAAGGTTATTGAAGATGTAGGTGCTTAAAATTTAGCGTCCACTTCCAATATGATCTAGCAAAAGGGGTAGAGAGCATTAAAAACTCCCCAGAAAAAAACCCAAAGCAAATTCAGAACCCGCTGTTGAGGACTCGACCCAGGGCTATTATCTCGGTATCCCAGCATGGTATCAACTAAGCAAGCGACATTTTTACGTGGCCAACAAATATGGGCACCAAAATCAGGGCACGGGACAAAAAAACAAACAAACAAACCAACAACCACGCTAGCGACACGCCCAAAGACGATTATGGAAGAAAGGTGAGTGCCCTCAAAAACGGAGAAGCCAAATTAATGTCTGAGGTTTGAATCCGCAAGTCTCTCGGACGAGTTCAGCAGCAACAGCAGCAGCAGTAGCAGAAGCGGAGCTTCCCTCCGCAATCATGTTTCCAAATAAGGTAAACTATAGTTCGATAATTTTGTCATTTTAGTGATACACTCATCGCTGTTAGACGCAGAAGATATGAGTTCGATTTCCGAGAAAGGCAGTGTTTTTGTCTGTTAGGATGTTGTATCCAATTCCAACCAGGTGGGATCTGATAGGCAGGATCAAAGTAGCCCGCGTCTTAGATGATCTCAATAAATTGTGTCCACTCGAGGGTATAATAAATATTTGAAATAGTTTCAAGGATAAAAAAGAAGAACCGATGGAAAAGAAAGAAGTAGGACCTGTCAGTAAAACTCACCAACCATTCCCCACAGAGCAGATAAAGTGGGGGGTTAGCGGGTGCTCTGGTGTGGTTTGCTTCTTCTTTCCTGTGAAACATCTACCGTCCTTATCTCGAATTTTCTTCTCTTTTATGTTTGTTACTCTCTTGTAACACTTCTAATCTTCTGGCGCACATATGACCTTATGCAGCTGCGAGCGCCGTAAAACTCTACTAAAACTAAAACTAAAGATCAGAGGCAGAATCATTATAGAAAAGGAGGGACGACTCAATAATAAACAGAGGAAAAAAATAGGTAATAAAGAGAGGAAAGTCAAACCAATAATAAACAGGGGCGGGACAGAATCAATATAAACATAGGAGGGACATAATCATTATAAACAACAATACAGGACCTCTACGTTAAGTAACTCAGCGCACAAGATTCTAATCATGATACAATAGACAGAGAACAATAACTATAAACTGACTATTAATCAAATAAAGTTCATGAACGATTAATTTATTATCCGGATAACTGGTTTGGAAATGTTCGGACCGTGCCCACCTTGACTGTATGGTTCTGATTATTCGCTCCAGCTGGCGCATGCTCTCGACTGTTGCAAGCTTTTTTTATTTGTTGCTTTTTTTTTTACTATTTCCCTTTCTATTTTGTTTAGCAGTTTTAGGTTGCTAAACCTGTCATGAAATAAAATTAGTGATGGCAGAG
>NW_004797670.1:709383-710692 GCF_000002075.1 Aplysia californica
TGTGTGTGTGTGTGTGTGTGTGTGTGTGTGTAACATTTTTTTTTCATATCGGTACATCGATGCGTCCTGCTTTTTTTTCTTTACACGAATACGTTCACAAAACGCTTTGTATTTTCCTAATGCCCCCACCCTCCACAAACTCAGCCCCACTTTAAATGTTGGTTTTTTTTCCCCTCAGCAACTTGCCACAATTGAAAATAGGTAAAACCGTAGTAAAACGATAATGTCTCCTTAGTAAATTTACGACAAAGGTACAACATTTATTATATCTAATAGCGAAAGAATAATAATAATAATAATAATAATAATAATAATAATAATAATAATAATTGAGAAATTCGATCAGTTGTTTCCATAGTAACTTTGAGACTGTCAAGTTTAAACAAATCACGTCTAAAGACATGTTGCCATATAAGTAGTCAATTGTAATAAATTAATTGATCTCATGTGATATGACTAGATGAATACAAACAGGGAAACCGATAATACTGAAGTATGGTCTTTCAAGGTCTTCGTCTTTTTAACGAGTTAGATCTCTTTAAGTCTTGTGCGGTGTCACAATCTCGTTTGTACTTTACGTCCCATCGAAACGGTTGAAATCATTCGGGAGGCCGGCTGCTTCGACCGTGCTTGTCATTGCCGAGATTTCAGCAGAACAACCGAGATACTCAATAAAACTTTGTCCTCACAAGGGAATTGAACTCACGTCTGCTGCGTGAAAGGCAATGAGGACAACGAAAAAAAAAGGAGAAGCAGGCCGAGGACGAAAAAGAGGAGGGGGAGATGGGGGAGGAGAGGGAGGAAGAAGAGGGAGAGGAAGAAGGAGGAGGAGGGAGGGGGGAGCTATAACTATAACAATATTATCGCCACAGACCTCGGTCAAAAGAGCATTGACCTAAAAGAAAAAAAATGTGCGTGACCGCATTCGCTCCGTTGCGTGTAAATGATAAATAAAGTGCAGTGACAATTGTGTACGTTTGTTGGCCTGAATATCGATAAGCATGACATCCGTCGGGCAACGCCCTCGAGGGTCGGTGAAATCTTGCAGTCCGGCAATTGACCTGTTTTATGAGCAATTTCTGAAGCGTCGTATCAGGTTAATTATTGTGCTCACCATTAACCTCCATCAGATCAGGCTGAGCGAATGTACCTCTGCGTGCACTAAATTATTGTTATTAACATTTCCACACACCTCACCGTGCATTAATTTAACCCTTTACACACACACACGCACACACACACACACACACACACACACGCACAATTACACACACGCACACACACAAACACACACACACACACACACACA
>NW_004797670.1:714660-716142 GCF_000002075.1 Aplysia californica
ACAATAGAACGCTGACCAAATCATCAAATATCTCATAAGTACCAAACAAGGGCGAACTACAGCAATGCAAAGTATAAAAAAGAAAGGTCTAACGGGGGAACAAGAAGTTCAGAACCGGTGGACAGAATATTGCTCTCAAATGTACACCCACGTAACCACAGGAGATCCAAGAGTGCTCAATGTCTTCCAATTTGCAAGATAATGACAAAAGCAGTTTCTTAAGAGAAGAGATAGTAGCAGCGGTCTCATCACTGACGAATGGTAAATCAGATGGAATAGACAACATCACAACAGAAATAGTCCAAGAAGGTGGAGACGTCGTGCGTGATAGACATGCTATGGATAATCTGCAACAAGATCTGGCAGACAGGAGAATGGCCAACACCATAGACTCAATCCTTTATCATCACCCTTCCCAAGAAAGACAATCTTCAACAATGCCAAAACTATCGTACTATTAGCCTGATTAGCCATTACGGTAAAGTAATTGCTTAAAGTCAGTCTCAACAGATTGAAGCCACACGCAGAAAAAAAAATCGTAGTAGAAAAACAGGCAGTTTTCAGGACAGAGAGCAGCACAACTGTACAAAATATTCTACGTGAGAATCATCATGGAGAAGTACCTCCACCACCAATAGGAGCTTCACCACGTATTTGTGGACTTCAAGAAGGCTTTTGACAGAGTATGGCAGAAAAGCTTTGTGGGCAACCATGAACTTATACAACATCAACGCCAGCCTGATCAAAGTCATAGAAAAGCTATACAACAAAGCAACGACCACATTCTTTTTCAAAAATAACATTGGAGAATAGTTCTGAACAACAGCGGCAGTACGCCAGGCTTGTCTGAACAACAGTGGGAGTAGGCCATTCTTGTCTGCTCTCACCCACTCTTTTCAACATTTTCTTGGACGGGATCACGGCAGAACCACTTGAAGATCACGAAGGAACAGTCAGTATTGGGGGCAGAACGATTATTTATTTACCTTTTACAGACCACATAGACGGCCTTGCGGGACAAGAGCAAGAACTAGTCAGCTTAATAGACCGTCTTAAAAAGACCTACACAGCCTACAGCATGGACATCGGCGCTGAGAAGACCAAAATGATGTCTAACAGCAACAAGAACATCATAGTGGACAGTGGACATCCAGGTCAACAACCTGAGGCTTGGGGCCGTATGCAGCTTCAAATACCTGGGTGCAATAGTGACAAACGAAGGATCAAAACCAGAAATAATCTCCAGAATAGCGCATACTTCAGCAGCAATGACCAAGTTGAAACCATCTGGAACGGTAGAAATATCCCCATCAGATCAAAGATCACACAGATACGTTCTCTGGTCATGTCAGCATTTTGTATGCATTTTGAATCCTGGACCTTGAATGCAGACATTGAAAGAAGGATCAAATCTGTGGAGATGAGATGCTTTCGAAAAATTCTTTGTATCTAATACAAACTTCAAATCACAAAACATAAAGT
>NW_004797670.1:718310-719289 GCF_000002075.1 Aplysia californica
TAACATAATAATGCTTTTTACTTTTTTCAAATTTTTTTCTTTTTAAATTCTATTTTACATTTGTTTTGTTTTGCAACACATGCACAGTTCAGATCAGTAGCGTCTGAGATGTTGCGGTTAGGTACATCGATTTACAGCAGGAGACCCAAGTTCGATTCCCGAGTGGGTAAGCAAAACAAGTTTGTTGGGTTTTTTTTAATCGAGTATCACGGTTTTTCTGCTAGGATGTTGTATCCATCTCAGCACGGGTTGGCCCTGACAGGCGCATGGTCGGAGGAAGCCTGTCACCTAAATTGTCTAAATTTGGAAATGAAGTATCAACCTTTTCTTAAAAAAAAAAATTGTATGAAAAAATAACAGCAATATTAATATTGCAGAAGTAAACGATAATATTGCGTGTATTTCAGCCTACGAGAGGAGGAGGCCAGATTTTCTTTTGGTCACTAACTTTACATCTAAAACCAGGTGATAGGCGCTTTAAAGTTTGGTTTTCCTTTGTGCAGTATAGGTTAATTCTTCACAAACATAAAAAAAATTGTCAGGATCGTTTACTCAATGATGAGCATGAGGCATTAATTTTTACCCATTGGCTCAGAGTAAAAATTAGCTGTTTGAGGGTCTGAAACATTATGTTACGTGGGTGAAAACTAAGTGTCCACGATGAAGCAAGCTAGAAGAATGTATCATGCTACTTAAAAACTGATGACACTTTCATACAGATGCATCAAACAACTAAAACTTATTTGCAGCCTAAAATTACCGATCCCAATAAAGTGCTCTTTATCTGTTTTACTTTATCAAATAAGGAAGCAAAGACTTCAAGTTTTATCTAAAAACATGGACCAAAACAAACCCCCAAAACAACTTGACACGGTATTCATATTATATTTGTCTAACGACATAGATAGAGTGAATGAAAAGAATTTACGCAATTGTGTTTCATTAGAAAACAAGTTTGATCGGCAAGTGCAACCGTCCA
>NW_004797670.1:719483-720913 GCF_000002075.1 Aplysia californica
CACCCCCCCCCCTCTCCAAACCAAGGGCCTTTTCTCTCCTAACAGCTTAATAAACCGAAAAACAAGAGAGTGTAATAAAGAACATAATATTTCTTTAAGCAACACAAACTCTAGAGCACGTAGTTATATTCTCGTTACAGACCAAGTGTCCACAAACATGGTTGTCGTTCTTTAATCCTCTCTCGTCTGGACTCGTTACAAAAATCTGGGCGGAAAACAAACGAAGCAGACAGTAAAAAACACGAACGGGAAACTATTTTGTTGATATAACACAAAGGTCGAGTAAATCTGGAGACTGTCATCTTCCTCAGATTGTGGACATTCGCCATATTTGGTATGACGTATCTGACCCTCAAGGTTGGGGGAGAAGAGAAAAGGGGGCCCCGGGGTGGGGGGGGGATAGTTGCGTAGTAGCAGCTTGTATGGGACGTACTGCACACGTCAGATTACTGTCGGACCTTATAATGTTATTCCAAGAAAAGTAAAAGGCAATGGTTCTTCTTTTTTTATGTTGTCCCTTAAAATCGCACACTTATAAAGCTTGCTTGGTTCTATAATTTTAATAAGACTAAAATTGAAAGAAAAACAGAATAATAAAAGGACACTGCCAAGCGGCTGTTGGTAAAACAAAATATCCATTAACACTGTTTGATCTTATTTCTAGATGTGTGGCGTCTTTCTTGACATATGTGAACTGTTTTCTCCCTACATGACAGGTGGAAAAATTCCCATTTTATACACCACCATGTCGGATTCGGTGTATACCTCCCGGGAAGCCGAGAATGTTTCTGAATATCTTAGCTTTTGCTGGGATAATAATACAATCGATCCTGCTCTAACTGCCACCTGCATAGGACAAACACCTACAAAAACGACAATTAACTCCCTTGCGTATTTTGTACATTTAATTTTTTTTTAATGCCCCCCCCCAGGGCTTGGCTTTCTGAGGCTTGGGTATGCGCTATAAAATTGTTTTTTTCTTTTTCATGATATTATCATTACTTCAATGCCTTAATGAGATAGCATAATATTATGTAACACCATTAAGCTTGTACATTTTACCATTACGAAAACGGTTTTCATGTTAACCTATCCCATTGTCTCAGCAGCTAAACTTTTACTCTCTTACGACATTCCGAACGTTCTCCGATTTGTATTAAAAGTCGTGGAGGCACAAAGCTACTAGAGTTGACAGAACTATGCTATTTCAAGGTTTACAAGTGAAAATACAAGTCAAAGTCTCTCGGGTAGCAGTACAGCAAGGTATCAAGGAAGATAATGGCGAAACTGTGAGTGGAAGTTTGAGAGGAGAATGAATTTAACTTGTGTATAGAAGATTGAGGTACTAGCATTCGAAATAGAAAATACAATTTTTCAAATCTCTCTCTCTCTCTCTCTCTCTCTCTCTCTCTCTCTCTCTCTCTCTCTCT
>NW_004797670.1:721553-723973 GCF_000002075.1 Aplysia californica
CCCCCACTATCCCACTTTTCCACCACGAATCCCCTTCCCCGGTCCTCCACCCCCTCCCCCGTAACCTTTCTCGTTTTTAGTTTAGTTTTTGTTAGAGTTTTCTGCAACAATCAATACAAACATGTCAAATAAGTGCGGAAGATAATGAGGTATTATTAGAGAGTAACAGACGAAGAAAAGATTGGGGATAGATAAGAATGATAGATATTCGATAGGATTGAAGGAGCGGATCACACGAGAACGCCTACCAATCACTAACAGCCATTCTCGTCCTTCTCACACTTTACTGTGCAAAACTTACACAACTCGCATTTCATAAAGACTGGCTTTCATAACTTGCAGTCATAATACAAATCTGTATTCCAGTTGGACTTAGTTTTCCTATAACCGGAACGCTTTTATATGAGTTTACCACCCTGCAAGACAAAAAATGAGTCAATGTGAATGCAACACATCGCTTTCTGCTCCGTTGGGAAAGAACAAACAGGAAGAAAAAAAAGAAAGGAAGAGGAATTAAACTATAGGAAAAAATTAGCATATTCACATATGCTTAAATAAACATAAATTCAAACACACAAACACCCCCCCCCCCCCCACACACACACACACGTGCATAGGAATATATTATTAAGTGGATAGGTGTCCAGGTTTCGCCACAACAAAGAGAGAACATGCCATACCTACTTATCATCTCCCAGTAAAGGCTAACTTGGGCCCTCCTTTTGGAACGCACTTGACCGGGTTCCACACATCCGGGGTTTCTTCTCTCTCTGAGGCCACATTTTGTGCCATGCGCTAGAGACGATTTTTATAATGGATGGTCCTAATGAACTTTTACATTTTAAAAAAAATATATATATTTTGTAGCGACTTTACGCAGCAAGCATTTCGTAGAGTCGTAGATCTAGGCTTTCATATCCCCCCCCACCCCACCAACAAAAAAAAAGACAAACAACAAACCCAACAACAACAACAACAACAACAACAACAACAACAAAACCCACTCCCAATCCAACTGTCATTACGCCACACTGGCGTCAGTCATGGTGTTGGTGTTATGGCCAGGCTCTTCACCTTTTTATCGCAGAAGACGCGAGTTCAAACCCGGAGTGGTGAAGTTATACGATCAAGTGCATCTGTTTTCTGTGGTGTTTTAGCCCTCTCAGCTCGTGTTGGCCTTGACAGGCATGACCAAATGTAACCCGCTTTCTAAATATTTAAAATTTAAACAAGGAAAGTGTAAAACATTATAATCATTAAAAAGTAGTAGATGACTCTCGCTTTCCTCCAAAAATACTCCCTCCCCTTCCACGTCACAAAAGATGTTAGCTCTTAGGCAGCGATAAGGTACACTAAAGAAAGGAACATCTTTGTCGTCAGAAGATGGTCTCGTTTGCCCTTAACACGAAGGGGGCATCCATTGCTTGTGCACTTTTTGCACACGAGAGGAAGGAGCATTGATTGTTTGAGTTGTCACTCGTCTTTTTTGTGGGGAGAGAATCTGGTACATCGGCTGTGTGTTTGTTTGTTTGTTTGTTTGTGTATTTGTTTGTATGTGGCACACGAGTGTGCGAGATGTGACGGTTTGCTGTGAGACTCACGGACTCGCCGATATGTGACCAGGACGGAGATTACGGAGAGGACATCAATGACGTCATACGCGCATGCGTAGGTGGTGGCTATATTAGAGTACTATTTTTAGAGGCTTTGATTTTAGTTTGCTCCTCTGCTGTTTTAAAATACAATTTTCTGCTTACAGTGAAGGCAACATAACACAAAAAGTTGTATAGACCTGAGAAGCAACTTGTACTTCAGAATTGCATAATATATGATTAATCTGTCTTTTAAAATAATATAATTTTTTATTCTTATTTCAAGAAGTAACTATAAAGAAAGAAAAAAAAACGATTTGAAATGCGTTCCAAACGGATGCCCTCACTCCAGGCTTAAGTGTTAAGTGTGTGAATGTAATGCAAAGAGACCCATTTCACAATGATAGTTTGTATTTTTCCTCATAAAACAGCAAAAGTTGAAGTGTAGTTGTTATGTGAGAGAGCAGTTTGTCAAATTTAAGACTACATGTAACTCATGGCGACTTGAGTGCTATCTTGTCTTTACTCATGTTTCCGACTTCTGGGAGTTTTTGTCACAGTTGAAGAGTCTATTGAAAGATGTTCCGCACCATCCAAAAATTATTATTATAATGAATGCTCGTGTTCCGAGGAAATTCAGTTTTGTGTACACCAATTCCGGTTTTTGCGACTATCATTCACTACTTTCAACGTGGGTTACGTCTAAAACGAAAAAATTGGAGTTAGTTAGTGCAAGATAGCACAGGGCGTGTATCTAGGTTGGCTATACGTAATATCTATAATTTCAGTTTGGAGGAATTCTCCAATAAAATTCTTTTTGTTCCGACA
>NW_004797670.1:726099-727794 GCF_000002075.1 Aplysia californica
TGTCTGTAGAAATCGTGCCAAGGCCAGAATCGTCCACAATGAACGCCAGGCCATCCACAACGTCTGTTTATTTGTTTTTCGTTTATATTGTTTATTTGTTGTTTTGTTGGGTTTTTTCTTGCTTGGAAGACTGTCTCTTTCTTTCTTGTGGGTGGTTGGCGGGTGCTCTGGTGTGGTTTGCTTCTTCTTTCCTATAACACATCTATCGTCCTTATCTCGACTTTTTCTTTTTTATGTTTGTTACTCTCTTGTAACACCTTTAATCTTCTGGCGCTCATATAAGCTTATGCAGTTGCGAGCGCCGTAAAACCTACTAAAAGTAAGTAGCTTACTTTCTCTCTTTATTTCTTTTAGTAAAAGAAAAGTGCAAGTATTCTACCAGCACCCACATGTAGTGCAGAGTCGTGCCCCCAGCTCAGAGGGTATCGTGCCAGGATATGGAGCGCAGCCTGGTGTCACTGTAAGTTCGAATCTCCGATGGGACAATTTAAAAAATTATCTTTAAAGATTTTTCGAGGCTTTCCATCCTCTTGAATCCGTGGAAGTTCGATGCTGCGAACCTGCCTTCTAAAGTATAGTCCTACAATGTTTGAAACAGGTGTTAGGCCACCAATACTATAACAATATACGCTTTGTAGAGCGTCTCCATGTTTATACGATTGATGAAACATTAACCTGCGAAAAAGTGTTTCAAGTAATTCTCCAAAAATTGCTTTCGCTTGACGAGAAAATACTACCGATGCGTGGCGCAGATGTCTTAAAAATAACAACTGATGGAACAGCAGGGAGAAGTAAACAAGACAACCCTCTCCTTGAAGTTCTTGTTTCCCTTGGTTTGTCTAGATGGATTAAATTCCCTCCCCTTGTGTAAGACTGCTTGTCACTACCTGACAACTGCATGGACTGGACTCTGTCCCAGCGCGCTGACTCATACACCTTTTAGTTTTAGTAAGAGTTTTAAGGCACTTGCAACCGAAAGGTCATAGAAGTGCCGAAGATTAGAGGTGTTACAAGAAAGTAACAAACACAAAAAAGAAGGAGGCAAGAAAAGGATGATAGTTGTTTGATATGAAAGAAGGAGCAAACCCCACCAGAGAACCCGTCAACCACCCACGACTCATTCACCTTCCAGCCTCATAAAATACACCCCCATACCCACAACCCAAATAAATAAAGTATCGATGAATAATGCCAACTCAAAGAAAACAATGTATTACTGAAATAACAAACAAACGAATACATAATTTGATTAATACAGATATAATACACCTATAAAATATTATTTAAATTAGTAAGTAAATCGAGAAATGAACTGTAATGGAAAAAGAGCTAAAAATATGTCTTAAGAAAATAACACTCACAAACACACACACACAAACACACACACACAAAAAAAAAATGCAGAACGAAAACTAAAAATAAATCAAACATTTATATTGCATAGATTCTGCTCTTATACTAGATTCAGACAAAATGTTCTAATTAGAAACAGAGATCTACCAATTAAACTGGATCTTAAAAATATCGTATAGAACCGCAGAAGCTGACGTAATGTTAAATTAAAAACAATACCACAACCACCAACAACAACAACAGACATCTGGTTTTATATCCCTGGCGAAGAGCACACTCTTCGGGGCTCCAAACATTTCGAACGGATAGGCTACCACACACACACACACACACACACATACA
>NW_004797670.1:729317-732076 GCF_000002075.1 Aplysia californica
AAACGTCCTATCTTACACTTTCAAGCAACCCCCCCCTCCCTCCTTCATCTCGCCCTTCCCTTTCTTCCAAAACGTCCATAAATAAAACTAGATTCTAAAGGTACTGCAGGTACCAGTTGATAAACAATAATACCTGGATACGCTCTGCAAAATACTTTACTTCACGCTTACTTCACACTCACAAAAAGACGGCCGGCGGCCGGGACCAGCAACGCAGGCACACACACGGAGCAGATGAAAAAGAGATTTATGGATTGAAAATAAAATAAAAAGCAAAACAAAACAGAACAAAGCAAAAACCTTCGAATACATTCCCTCCTACAATGTCTTAGGTCAAGAACCAAAATGCTCTATCCGTATTTTATTCTAGGTGCAGATAAACGCTTTTGGCACTGTGGTCTCCGCAATGTGTTTTTCTTAAGGTCAAAGACTTGAGTGTGACCTATTTGCGGAGAGCTTCTCTTCTGCATGCTGCAGAGCGACCATATTAAGGTCTTCGCCCTCTCGCGCTGCGAGATGGGAAGAATTAGATCGTACGTGCCATGTAGCACGGTCTCGTGAAACAAATCAAGTCCAAATTCTGGGATTTTGGTTCCATAATAAAGTGGCCGAGTTGTTAATGAGCTCTGACGCACAATAGAATAGTGTCAGGCATGAGCAGTTGGTCCGGTGCTTAAATGCTTTGTCACAGAGGTGTGTCATTGAAGACACGAAAAGAAGAGACTCTCTCTAAAGCAAGTCGCTGCACAGTGGCATCCAGCAATAAGTTGCCGATTGTTTGCATTGGTGTGGTATTGGGTTTAAGGAAATGGTATACACGTATTATAACTCTCCCTTCTAAATAAAAAAAAGTATACTCTTTTGTATATGACGTAATAGCTACATTGATATTTCTCAACAGAGAGTGGAGAACCCTAATGTGCCCATTAAATCAACTGAGTTCCTGACGGAAACCTCAACTGGACAATTGTCAAATTATATTTAATGATTTTTTGTAGATTTGTTTATAATATGTATTTACATAATCAAGTCAAAATAAAAATGTGCTACGACGCGGTGGAATCAGGCGCTCGTCAATTTTTGGGCATTTGGAGTTATTGGTATCATCTGAAAGCTGATTTATTCGACTTGTTTCTAGGAAATAAATATCCATTTCTCTCGATATATTTGCGATTGACGGAAATGACGTCGCCTGGTTTCAGTGGTGAAATTAGCGAGAAAATGGCCGCCAAAGTTTGGTAGCTCCAAAAGCTAAAGAGTATAACTAGATCTACATGGTCGTTTTTTTCTTCTTAAGAATAACGCTTGGGAAAAGAAAAAAAAAAACCAGCTCGCTTGCTTGATGCCTTCTTCAATGCGGAAAAATACCAGCTGTCGAGTACGTTTCCACAGTAACTGTTGAGTTAACTACTCAAAATGCACAATTCGGTTTCTCAAATTTAGGCCAAAGGTATTTACCAGGATTTGTCAGTTCCCCCTACCGGCCTGGCCTCGGGACTGTGGCCCGCCAAATAACGCATATTGTGTACATGTACATGTGTACAAAAAGAAGCACTTTGGACCAGGCTTATATAAATCTATATCGAGACCTATTGTTACAGATTTTATTCACGACATGCTTAACTCTTTTAGCTTCTCTTCTCAGTTAGATGGAAGAAAAAAGTCCGAGTGAAGATAATAATAATATTATTTTTTTATGTCAAAAAGGCGGAAAGAATTCACTCTTGTTCTATTATGGTTGAAGAAATTCATGATAAGTTTTTCTATTCTTTCATAGAAATAATGTTGAACATTAGCTCCCTTATTAAGATGAAACACTATACACGAAAGCATTGATGTTGGGTAACATTGTACGAAATCAGAAGTATTGCGGCCCCTTTTCACCAAGAACAAATCGGTACAATAGAAGCTCTGTGATGACGTTTAAGGAGGGGATGCCTCAAGGACGTACCAACCATTGGCGTCAAATTACTACCAACTTTTAGGATCAAGAAGCTTGTCAGTGTATCGCTATTCAAGCATTTGCACGTCACCCTTTAGATTTTTAAATCAACGTTGTTATTTTTACGCCCCCGTCAACACAATGTAACCAAATACCATAATTGGGTTGAATAGGAAATGTTTTTGGTAGTGCAAGAGGAGTTGGGCCCGTATTCGAACTCAACCCTTGAACATTCCGCGTGTTCGTCAACCAACGGAGAATTAATAGGTCTTACGACTAGTTAGATTTGAACCCTGTATTTCCAGAAAAAGAAAGAAAATGGTCTTATAGCTTGTTAGATTTAAACCTTGTGTGTTGAGAAAAAAATGATACGTCGTAGATACGTTGAGTTACGTTGGAGAAAGAACTTAAATCATAGGTAGTAAACATCCACGTCAACAGTCCACGAGGGCGGTTGGGAGAGAGGTGAGGGAGAGGGGGGGGGGAATAAATAACCGCATACAGCTGAAAATGATATTAAACCCGTATAATACTTTGTAATTGCTATTGCAAACGTTTCATGCACCCATCAACAACACAATTTAGACCATTTTTACAAGGTGGGTTGCTTCGGCTCTCTCTGTCAGGTCAACCCAGACCAGTTGGAATATAATGTTTCAGTAGTCAGACGGAAATACTTGGTAAAAGAAAAAAACAACAACTCTTCAGCGCAATTCGAAATGATACTCTCTGCGTGCGATGTTTTAGCCGCAAGTCCAAAATACGTTGCCAAAAAAAATGGAATATAAAACTTTAAAAATAAAACTATTAAGAAAAA
>NW_004797670.1:732218-733343 GCF_000002075.1 Aplysia californica
TGTGTGTGTGTGTGTGTGTGTGTGTGTGTGTGTGTGTGTGTGTGTGTACGTATATGTGTACCTGAGTTAACTATGCGCTTACCTGTATGTTTTTGTGCATAATAATGTGTGCATGTGTGAATGGTGTGTGTTTGCTTTATGAGAGTTACACGTTATGTACAACCCAAAGTGTGTTCAAGTACTGGTGTGCACCAGTCTTTGGCGTCTAAGGAATAGAGAACAGTACCAAATTGGTTACCATGTCCCCCCAAAACAGTAAAGCTATTCAGATCACCTTCATAGTCATAAGTGTATTCCCCTCCTTTTTTAACCTTGTCTTGTGAAATTTCACTCGTGACCGTTTCTTATTCAGTTTTTTTTGTGATACAATTTTAATCACACCCACGTCTGTGGTGTAGCAGTTACGGTCGTTTTGCCATCACACACAGAAGACGTATGTTCCATTCCTGTGTGGGAAATGGTTCTTTATCCATGAATTTCTCTGTTCGCCTTTCGGGACGTTCTGTTCCGGTCAGTCTGGATTTGCCTTGACAGGCAGGTTTGAGGCATACAAATTCCGAAATCCAGAATTTAAAAAAAATTTATTTTGATTGATAAAGAAAAACATTTATAATTACCTTACATTTTTGTTAGGAAATTCCACTTGTGATAGTATGCTGTAATTCAGACATTTGCTGTGGAGCTCATTAGCTCGTAACTAGAGTATTTACAAAGTAACAGAAAAAGCCACTGCTCAAAACATGCACGGAAGTTCGAGATATTTTAATAACGCGTTTTGTAAAAAAAAAAAAAAATAATTAATAAAAATAAGCTTTAACTCTGATCATTTAGAAAGTAATAGAAAGTAGCCACAGGCTGAAAACATGCACAGAAGTTTGCGATATTTTTAAATGTTTTGTCAAAATAAAATGATTTTAAAAATAAATGTTTAAAACGTAAAGTATTAACTTTGTCCTGCATGGTGTTCGAGAACAAGCCCCGCACTTACTAAGTAGATCCGGCCTTGAGGGGTTAACCTTGTTCCGTCTCTGCACACCTGCTTCGCCTGGACTGTTTCAAAACGGGTCAACGACCGAAGGCCGCAGTCCCCCTCCCCACTCCCCACTCCCCCCTCCACCAACCTTC
>NW_004797670.1:733820-736414 GCF_000002075.1 Aplysia californica
CACACACACACGTAGAAACACACACACACACACACACACACACACGCACACACACACGCACTCACACACACTCACACTCGGCCACTCATTGTCTGTAACAATAATAAAAGGCCTAATAATAAATAGCACTTGCATAGTCCCAACGTTATACCGGGAGCCCATTGCGGATGGGATTGTTTTACTTTTGAGACGACGAGTCGGGCTTGTGCCACGGTAGCCGCTTTGCGCCGTAAATCTGTCCAGCAAACCAACCCAACCCGACCCTATCATACCAATGGGCTCATTGTTTAAGATACTGTCAAGATCTTTTCGCTGTCTAAAGGCCAGGGCCTATTCCCACCGTGAAGAAGCGAGCACACAATGCGTAAATTGTGAGGCAGCGTGGTGGAATCAGGCTCTCGTCAAAATAATCAAAGTGAAGGAACCGGCATTTTTCCGCAGGTTTGTGAATTTTTATCAAGTTTCTTTCAAATTTCTGTTTTTTTGGCTGCACACCTTTCATTCCCATTAAATAACTCATTTCTGTGTGGATTGTTCATAAAAACGTTGATTAAAGGCACACAAAATGTAAATTTTCAGTTACCACGGACTCTTAAGCTAAGCAAATAACTATTCTTTAGCGGCCATTTTCTCACTAATTTTAGCTCTGAAAACAGGTGACCCTCAGATCCTTCATTCGCAAATATCCCGACTTGTATTCAAGATAAATGGATACTTTTTTCATCCAAATAAAGACAAGTGAACAAGCTTTAAGATGATATCAACAACTCCACAAGCTCAAAAATTGACGAGAGCCTGATTCCACCACGCTACCTCACAATTACCTTTCCCTAGAGCACAACATTGGGCCCGTGGCGAGGTTCGAACCCTCAACTTTTCGGTGTCGAGCCCATGTCCTAACCACTAGCCCTCCGCCGAGAGATTAATAATTAACACTTGTGAGAACATAATTATTAATTAAACTTGTATTTTGTTGAGCACATTAAGTAGAGGACTAGCAAGGTGCCCAATTACTTCTTTTTTGTCAAGGAACAACCATCGATTTAGGTCAGAGCAGAGCTGCACTGGTCTATGATGTTGGGGGCTGCCCAGTTTATCACACTTTCATTTAAGTATTTGAGTATTGATGACAGTCATAATTACAGCACTTTAACACTGTAGTTGCAAAAAAAGTTTTTTTTTATTTTCCACCTTCAAAATAGTGTTATAAAGATAGTCCCTCTTATATATCAATTCAGCTTGTGTTGTTCAATATTTTTTCCTTTTTGTATGTAAATCAAAGCAAATTACTCTGTAAATTTTCTACGATGAATGTTCTTTCGTCATAAACAGTTGAAAAAATAAAATTTAATCCATACTACCAGTCAATCATTCATTTACTCTTTTTTGAGAGTCTCAGTGATAACTTTCATCATACAGGCCACAGTCGAGGCCTGTGACAAACTGGGTCTGTGACAAACTGGCGGCATGCTTCCGTGTGTACCCCCGGCCACCTGCTGCCTGGCGTCTGTCGTGGAGTGGTTAGGCGATGCGCTGTCACACACGGAAGACGTGGGTTCGATTCCTGAGGGCGGGGGGGCGGGGCGACTTTTTCATCGGAGTCTTTAAGTATCTTCCTCTTGGCTTTTGGTGTTTTTAATTTTTGTGGGGTTTTTTTACTTATTTATTTTCTTGGGGGGTTGTGTTCTCGTCAGACTAGATTTTCTTTAACAGACAAATTCTTAGCAGCCCGCCTTCTAAATGATTTAGATCGTGTCAATTGGGGAGTAGAACGTCCTTAATTACATTCATTTTCAAGTAGTGTTTTGCTCCTGTTTTTGTGACTGTGGTGATTGGGGTGACGGTTTGTATTATGTACTACGAAATATTTCCTATATTTTTTGCTTAACCAGTCAATCAGTAAGTTTGGAGCTAATGTCGTGCTGTTGATCATCTAACCCGACACACTTAAAGTCACATCGGGAAAGAAAAATGACTGTAAGATAAGATCACGCACCTCCAAAAAGAAAGGCAGAAAGATATAACATTATAAAAAGCTTTTTACCGTCTAGTATAATGCTTTTGTTAGAATGAGCATAGAAGTGTGTTGCTCTTTAGAGTATACATCTATGTATAACTCCAAAGGTCTTGTAATTAAATTCCTGCATGTGGTTGAAATCTGATGTGTATGTAAATCTTGTCAGCTTTACTTCCCTTTTCATATTGAATTTTAATGAGAGTAATGTATAATTTATTTTTGTTTAATATATACCTGCGTGTGTTTTAACGGTCCTGTACAGCCAAGAAAAATGTCCCTCTGGGTTAATAAAGTATTATCTTATATATTATCTTATCTTATCTTTAAAAAATGTCACAGCAATTTTAGAGAACGACTTCAATAAAGGTTTTTGCCAACACTACATCGGCATCTCTGCTGTAATGCTGTAGAGTCCTCACTTTGCTCAACAAGGACATGAGTTTGATTTCCATTAATGGAAGATTTTAGTTGTGTAGCAAACACATAAGATGAGATAGATGAATGTTTATTGTCCAGACCCTGGTACATTTGTTTTGGTGTTTTATAACACACACACACACACACACACACACACACA
>NW_004797670.1:742080-743510 GCF_000002075.1 Aplysia californica
CTCCCCACCTACCACGTCATTATATGTAATCAGTCTGCAAACAAAACTAATCCATTACAAATCGAATTTTTAGGGAAAAGATCGAAAACTTCAAAGTCGACACTAACCTTCACAGTCTAGAAATCTCTAACTCAGTAACATTGTCCGCTCATCTTTGGTCCCTGCTCATCAATGGCATTTTTATACCTATGACAGTACATTTAGAACATACCGCTACCGTAGAATTACAAAGTTCTATCTGCTTAGTACCTAGTTTTGAGAAATTTGACGTCAAACAATTTGGCTTTCACAACATATCAAGCTTTTTCGAATGTAGTTCTTTAACTATCTTGATGACAACTCCGAAAAAATCTTACAATTTTGAAACTGGAGATGGAACATTCTCATTTTGGTTTCTGGCCTCATGCTCTTAGTAACTCAAAACGACACAAAAAGGTATGGGTTTTTTAATCCACTCTGTAATTCTAAGATAGCGATAGTCAGAAGGAGTCATAATAGTGTGTGCCATACCAACCACAAGGGGGCCGCTGTAATTGAAAAAGACAGTTAAAAACCTCTTTGTGCTTTGAAATCCTGTGCGCGAAACGACGGGTGTGTCTCTTTTTCTTTTTTAAAAAACCTATCTACACGAATGAAAGGATGAATAAATGAATGGATGATTGAATGAATGAATGAATGAATGAATGAATGAGTTAGTTAAAAGGTGATATAATCAATCAAAGAAAAGAAAAGATGGCCGAAGTGTGAAATGGTGTTTAACTGATATATCAATGGTTGAAAGAATGAATGAGTGAATGAACGATTTAGTGTATTATAATTAAGCATCAAATTAAACAAAAACTGACCCCTTTGCTCGTCTCACTTATAAACTGTTTTTTAGTTAGTTTTAGAAGAGGTCTTATGGCGCTCGCAACTGCATAAGGTCACATGAGCGCTAGAAGATTATAGGTGTTACGAGAGAGTAACAAACACAAAAAAGAATGAGGCGAGATAAGGATGACAGTTGTTTGATAGGAAAGAAGGAGCAAACCACACCAGAGCACCCGCCAACCACTTACTATAAACTGTTTACTCATGAGTCTTCCAGAACCCCACCCAATGTACCTAAGTGACTCCTCTGTACCTGGACAACCGAGCATACACCTCATACACGTTCATTCTCTGCGTTGATCCTATTACCCTACAGCCTCGGCGTGTCTGTCAAAGACTTGAGACAGTCTAGCCTAGAGTGCTACTTAAGAGATAAAATAAAATCAGCATTTAATGATTCCCAATTCCGTCTGTATAAAATCAGTTTATCTTGATATTGGGCGAGAGATTGTCACTAGTTATTTTTTTGTTGTGGTTTTCTTCTTCTTCTTCTTCTTCTTCTTCTTCTTCTTCTTTTTCTCCTTCTCCTTCTTCTTCTTCTTCTTCTTCTTCTTCTTCTT
>NW_004797670.1:744003-745827 GCF_000002075.1 Aplysia californica
GGGGAGTGGGGACGAGTGAATAGTAATTGAGATAGTCAGCGCCGGCTCAGTGGAAACTTGAGAAGGTGGAGTGAGGAGAGGAGGGGGGAGAACGGAGGGGAAAGAAACATGAAAATAATAAATACATGTGCTGGAACCACGCGGGATAAATGACCTGAAGGCAAACGACTTTGAGGGGATGTGGCTTGATGTCTGTGCGGTCTGATCAAGAAAGAAACGCACCTTTGTGCCTTCAGCATAGTTAATAAATAATGATAGATCTACGACCTACGCTGTGAATGCGTGCAATACACGTAGAGACGCCGATATTGGTAGGACACCGCCGAGTCCAATGGAACGGTTTGAGCGACAGGCGGTTTACAGAATTGTACAGACACGAAACGTCATGAATGGTAGCCCTCGACACGACACGAGTAGTTATGTGGTAACGAAAGGTTGTGTGTTTAATTTTGAAGACTTGTGGGTGACAGAGAGATAAACAAGACGGTGATACTTTTTGGATAACGCACATCAGTCTCAAATCAGAACAAATAACACACACACACACACACACACACACACACACACACACACACACACACACACACACACACACACACACACACAAGACGTCTCCCGTACCGGCGACTGTAGTGAAGTGGTTAGGTGTTTCGCAGCCACACTCACAAGACTACAGTTCAATTCCCATGTGGGGAAATTGTTATCGAGTATCTCTGTCTCTTTGCTGGGACGTGATGTTCCTCACATCTGGAGTTGACCCTGACAGGCATGGCCGAAACCTGCCTCCTAAATGAACTAAATTGTGTCGATTTGAGTGTGTGTGTGGGGGGGGGGATGGGAGTTAAAAATACATAAATGTTGATGAAACAACAATATGAATTATATCAACATAATTACAAGCGATACATTCGAACTTGCCTAAGACAGTCAACCATGGAGAAAAATGGCTGTCTTGGACAGATGGATGTCTCGGACACAGCCATTATGTTATAGAAAAAAACAGTAAGGGAGGAAAGGGGGAATAGTCGAATATACATAATATTATGGTTGTATTCAACAGGTCCTTGGTATCTCATACAAAGATCGCATTATAAATGATGAAGTCAAACAACGGATCAAAAATGCAATTGGACCATATTATGCTAACATTCTCAATCTGGTCAGGAAACGCAAACTGCAATGGTATGGACACATCACCCGTTCATCCAGCCTTGCCAAGATGATCCTGCAAGGCAGCGTCCAGGCAAAAAGGACCAGAGATAGACCGAAGAAGAGTTGGGAGGACAACGTCAAGGAATGGACAGACCGGAATCTCAAAGACACACTCAAGAAAGCTGAAGACCGGAAGGAGTGGAGGAAGCTGATGGACAAATCTTCAAAAGCGCCCCGACGGACATCCAGTCCACGGGATGGGTGACGATGAATTCGACAGGTGGACATTAGGGCAGGTCCAACAGTTTTTTTTCCAAATACATCAGCACGAAACGTTGTGTAAACCAACCCTACACTGACAGGAAAAGAATTAACTATTTGTCGAATAGACCGACACGAATCGCCACGGAAGCGACACCGATATCTCAAGACAGTTCAACTCTGCGAGACGTGCATTCCACGTCTACTCCTCTATTATACATAGATTTGAAATATATGTAGTTGAGTGGACGTCTTCAGGCTCTTTGGCAAGATGATGGGTTAGTCTTAGAGACGCTGGTACTCTCATTGTTATCATCATCATTATCGCTCTTACTATTGTTATTTATTCTCGTCCTTGCCACAAAAATAAACACAATCTCGGACTCAAATTTCGCTCTTTCAACATGTCCC
>NW_004797671.1:0-4429 GCF_000002075.1 Aplysia californica
GAGAATGAGAGAGAGAGAGAGAGAGAGAGAGAGAGAGAGAGAGAGAGAGAGAGAGAGAGAGAGAGAGAGAGAGAGAGAGAGAGAGGAGAAAAAAAAAACCGGCGACCTTCCAAACTTTGTTGGAGAATGTTGTATTTCTGTCACACAGCTGTGGAAGGGCTCCAGACACTCAGATTTTTTTGGGTCGTTTGGTTTTATTTTCACTTCGTAGAATTTCATTTTTGTCGTTTCTGAACCTGTGGTATCGGTTGCACATGCTCAAGAGATAGCAATATTTTGCCGAAAAGCGAAACTTCAAGGTAAAAAAAAAAAAGAAAAAAGAAAAACCTCTCATTATGAAAGATATAATGTCTGCATGATTTTTAAAAGAACGAAACTGTTTTCTTCTCTCCTCTGTTAATTTGTACTTTCCTTGCTGTACATTGAAGATCTTCCACACGGCAAACATGATTTTTGTCCAAACCTAAATTTATAAAATAACTCAGTATCTGTGAGGGTTGTTGTTGTTTTTGTTTTGTCGTTGTTTTTTGTGATTTTGGGTAGGAAAGGTGGGGGTAGGGGTATGAACTACATGAATAAGTAAACTCCGTGCTGTCCAATTTGAGTTAAATTTCTTTGACCAAATTAGTGAAATAATCTAAAAAATTAAGGTTGTACGTCAGCTTGGGGTCACAATTTTATGAGATATACCCTAAGGAACTAGGCCTGAGCAGGGGGCTCTCATGGTCTAGAGGTTCCGGTGTTCACCTCTCATTCAATAGGTCCCGGGTTCGAATCCGGATTGAGAGGGACAATTTTCTTCTCTAAAATGTTCACCTTTCACACCCTTTCCTGCTCTCCAATAATGATATGTTGTCTACTTCCGTATCCACTTTCCGCATCCACCCTCAAACCTCCTCCCCCCACCTCCCCTGGGCTCCTGACTCTTTCTGCAGCATTTCTACTGCTTCCCTCTGGCTCATTCTTACTGCTGTTTTTCAGCCACACCCCTGATCTTATGGTAGGAAAGATCTACACCTAGCCTACTCGAATAAGGGCCAAACACTCACAAAAAAAACAAAAAATACCTGAGCAACCAAGTCTGGGTAATGTGTCAAGAACATAACTCCGATCATAACCCACCCAGCCTCGTCACTCAAACTGTCCGTCGGGTTATCTCCTCTGACGTGTAACGTCGTTCATACAACTCTATTTTTAGCCAAAGCGCCACTTGCACCATTTCTTTTTCTGACCCCTGAGATTGTCAAAAGTAAGTGTGATAGGAAGGGTTTCAAGCCTCAATCGAAACAAGACAATGATAATATAGATCATCCAGACAGGAGTTGACCATGTGTGTGGATCCCTCCAACCATCCGACCCTCATGAGTTCCCCGTGAGCAGACTAATTCATCGACCTCGCCTTCGCGTCAATTGGAAAGGACACGAACCGATTTTTTGTCGGGAGGAGGAAATTCGGTCGGGGTTTTTTCCGTCTTCCGTGTCCACACTATTCGGAAAAGACACCTCTAGTCTATTGGTCTGTGGCCTACTTATTCCCCGGATGTTTAATCTAGACCTCTATCGTGGCGGGCTGTGTCCTCGGTACGGGGCTAAAAATAGTCCAGAGATCAATGAACCCAAGGTGGGAGTAAGAAATGTACGGGTTTTAAAGTAAAATAGGAAAATGAGGTTAATATTCATTTAAATCAGGTGGTTTGCGCTTCGACTTTGCTAATTTTGAGGTGCTGATTACGAATATGACATTAGATTTTAATCCGAACTCAAAGTTAATTTTTTAAAATCTCTGCCTTGGCCTATGGCTGCACCCAGCCTGGCTAAAATGCAGCAAGCGGACTTTCAACCGATACGTCTTTTGTCGGGACGTGTCGCATTGTGTCGTAATGTGTCTGTTGACGCATCCAAACAAAACTTTCACTGATTTCTCAGGACAAAAACGGTGCTCCATTTCAACTACCGACTTTCCGAGAGACGGGCGGAATCGGGTCGGTTGGTTTCCGTTCCAATGGACACGAATTCAGCTCGCTCACCGGTAACTCAGTTGGCTTTGTTTTGGACTAGTGTGTGCATGACTATGGTTTGAGTTCCGACTTGGGACGTTTCATATAGATAGACTGATATCTTTGGTTTTTTGGTTTTTGTAAAGTGTTTTACGACGCTCGCAACTGCATAAGGTCATATGAGCGCGCGGGACACACCTAATATTTTCAGTTGGTAGGAAATTTTGAATTTTGCCCGGGTGGCGGCCGAAGCCTGCTCTTATCGATTTTAGACCACCAAGGGATCTTTAACGTGCGCAACTTGCACAGCGGCCCTCCGAGATTTTTCGCCCTTGTCCGAGAAGGCTAGGTGTAGATCTTTCCTACCAGAAGACCGGGGGCGTGGCTGAAAGACAGCAGTAAGAAGAAGTGAAGGAGTAGCAGTAGAAAGGCTGCAGAAAGAATCAGGAGCCCAGAGGAAGAGGCAAAGGAGGTGAGAGGGTGGGGGGCAGAAAGAGGAGACGAAAGCAGACGACAGAACTTTGCTAGAGAGCAGGAAATGAGGTGAAAGCAGACAAATTTAGAGAAGAAAATGTTTCGGTCGCTACCCGGATTCGAACCCGGGACCTTTAAATGAGAGGCCAACACCTTAACCTCTAGGCCACGAGAGCTCGTGACTGATATCTACCTATCTATCCGTCTGTTTATCTATCTATCTACCTATCTATATGTATTATTTAGAGTCTTTTGGGAGCATTCAGAGCCCGAGTCACACTCGGCTAGCTTCGTTCGGACGTCAGATTAGATTTTCGACGCTTTCAATAACCTTGGACTTGGAGTGTTTAAAGGGGTGTGAAATATCTTGAAATCAATACCAAGTCAAGGCTCGCAAATCCATGCGGCCCTGTCCTATCAGAAATGTTAATTAAATTCGGTTTTAATCCTCTGTTCTATGTAAGGACTGGCAGTTTTTATAACGGTGTTATGGTGTTAAACACATACGAGATACACATGTTGAGATGATTCAGTCCCCCCCCCACCCCCTCCCACTCCTAAACATACACATACACACATACACACACACACACACACACACACACACACAAACACACAAGCATTCAGCGCCGGCAGCCCATTTAGCGTTCAGACATTGGGTAAAAGTGGTGACCTTTCCCAAGGACACAACCAGGAGGCCCTGACGGGGTTCGAACCCGTGACATTTCGATTGGTGAGCACATTTATTCATTTTAAAGTGTTTCTTTTTTTAATTTAAAAGAAACTTCTTTCTTCCTTCTCTTCATTGTATCTATGTTATGTATTTTTCTTTCTTTCTTTCTTTCTTTCTTTCTTTCTTTCTTTATGTGCTTTTAACATTTTAAGGGGGGTGGAAGGAGGCGGGGTGGGCATAAACTAATGATGTTTCCTGTGGTAGGAAGGAAAAGATCAGTACCAACCACGAACTGATGACTGCTTTTCCTAACCCCGACATTAATTCTATTTTTTTACACAGAGTTCGCAAAGTAGGCCACAGCGGCGACCATGGCAAAACGGCAGCAGGAGGTAGGTAAGTTCGCTGACAAATTTACGTAGCTAGAGAGGGAAGGTTGGCGAATAGATAGAAAGAGAGAGAGAGAGAGAGAGAGAGAGAGAGAGAGAGAGAGAGAGCATTAAAGTGCAGGGGAATAGTATGTAAGGCATCACGGTCAAATCAGGCGCTCGTCAAAATAATGAATTAACATTTAGAACTAGAAGAAACCGGCATTTTTCTGTCAGTTTTGAAATCTTTATCAAATTTTTGTTTTTTGGCTCAACACATTTGATGTCCATTTAAAACATCATTCTGTGTGGAATTTACTGATAAACATTGATTAAAGGGACAAAACGTTTAATTTTCAGTTTTCAAAGACTCTCAAGCTATGGAAGTCACCAAACTTTGGCAGCCATTTTTTCGCTAATTTTACCTCTGAACCCGGTGACCCCAACCTCCTTCGATCGTAACTATCTCCACTTCTATTCAAGATAGAACGACAGTTTTTTTTAAAATTCAAAGCAAGGCAGATTAACAGACTGTACAATAATGCCAATAACTCCATACGCCCAAAAATTGACAAGCGCCTGATTCCACCGCGTCGTGACGAATATAATATGGCGTGTGGGGGCCGAGGTTTGGAACTCGGTCAATACAGCATGCCGCTGAGCGCGAGTGTGTTTACACAGGACGCAGGCCTCTGCTGCACTGCTGCAGATGAAAAAAAAGAAAAAAAAGAAGCGCTCTTTTGGGAGCTGGGTTTTTTTGTGGCGTATTTTTTGTCTTAGTTGGAAGGGGGAAAAAAGCACGTCTGAGATGTCCTTAAAGCTGTTCACAATGGTACACGCTCACACATTCACATGCCACACCACTCCTACACACACACAGAGAGAGAGAGAGAGAGAGAGAGAGAGAGAGAGAGAGG
>NW_004797671.1:6940-8402 GCF_000002075.1 Aplysia californica
CACACACACACACACACACACACACACACACACACACACACACACACACACACTTCTACCCCCTCACAACTCCGCAGCCCTGACCGACTTTTTGAGGGGGAATTCGCGTTTTAGTCCATGCAGATAACGTCTGAACCAGTTGTGTGACCTTTGCCTGGGTGGTGCCTGGGTATACGGGGCACACACTAAAAAAACGAACAGGGAGGAAGGCACGAACCATAACGCCCGCAGTTTTTCTATTTTTAACCCACAGGGATCCTGTAGCCGACCGGTATTCGCCTCACCAGGGATCTAGATCGGAGCTTTCCGAGCTGGGCTCTGTCGCCCACAAGTGGGACATTTGGTAGGTCTAATTATTTTGGTGGGCGGTGGGGATAGGTAGGCGGTGGGGATCTCCTGGGGGGTAGGGGCAGTTGTTAGTTTGTGTTCCACGTGAAAATACATGTGGGTAGGTGCAGTGGTACGAAAGTTTTAGCCTTATAAATGTGGTAAAAGTAGGAGTTTGCAATATAATATAATGTATTTATATCGCTACCCTAGAATTACAAAGCTCTGAGATTTTTGGCCGTTTTGAGTTACTAAGACCATTAGGTCAGAAACCAATTATAATCTGCTCTATCAAAATCGTTAGATAATTCGGAATCGTTATCAAGATTTTCAAAGAATTGCTTTCGAAAACGTTTGACATGTGAAATTCAAAATCTTTGACGTCCGATTTCTCAAAACTAAGTTCTGAGCAGATAAAACTTTGTAATTCTGAGGTTGAGAAATGTATACATAAAAATATGTTGACAAGCACTGGCCTGGGCATAGCCGATGCTCACACTAGACTCTAAATGTCTTGTCTTGTAGTGTGTATGCGTGAGTGCACCTGACCTTTGTAACATTCTACTGCCATTGCAAACGACCGAGACAAATTTATCCCTGCGAGAAGAATAAAGATTGCCATTGCCATTGTCAATGTCATGCCACTGTAAAACTGTTTCTACTAAGATCCGGTACAATCTGGTTCTGTTGTGTAAGTCACGTGGATTTTCCGTGTACTTTTCTACTGATAAAAGTCAGGAATTCTGCTCCCAAGTTCCTATTATGACACCCTCTCCCCCCCCCTCCCCCAAACCGTTCCAGTCACACTTGTCTTCCATGACCTTTTTCCCATCAGAAAATGTATCAATTGACCTGAAAAGATTACGACGTGTCACCGTCTTTGGAAGGTTCATCGACTCCTCTTGATTTGTAATGGGGGGAAGAAGGAACTGCTACAGATAGTCTTGACCTATAGTTCTTATACTAGTACTCTTAAGTGTCTAGGTCTTGACCGATATTTACTATATCCTGTTGAAGAGCTTATCTGGATCTGGAGGGAGGAGCTTGTAGTCGAGGGAGCAGGTGAGGGAGGGTGGGGGGAGGAGGTGGCTATGGTGAGGGTGAAGGGGCTGCCGTGGATGGTGGAGGTGGCCGG
>NW_004797671.1:9169-10569 GCF_000002075.1 Aplysia californica
GAAGAAGAAGAAGAAGAAGAAGAAGAAGAAGAAGAAGAAGAAGAAGAAGAAGAGGAAGAAATGAAGAAGAGTAGCAGCAGCAGCAACAACAACAAATAAACAACAATAAAAACAACAAAACTTACGAGCTGCACAACTATTGTCCGTGATATTCCTGAGATTACACAGGTCCCCGTATATCGAATCCTTTTTGGACGTGCTTTCCGTGACTTCTGACGTCACATTGTCACTTCCGGTCATGGCGGCCACGCTGTATCTGGCTCCGTACAGGAAGTGAGGAATGCAGCACACCAGCCCCGAGAGGCCGAACATCATGGTAGCGTAACCTGGTGGTGCAACGTGGGACATTACACGACATTACATCGACAGTTTTTGAGTGGGTGGCTGAAAGGTGCTCTTGTGTGGTTTGCGTCTTTTTTGCCATCAAAATTCTGTCCCCCTTATCTCGCTCGCCCTTCTTTTAATTCGATTTTACTCTGCAGTTACACTTTATACTATTGCACTTATAACGCCTATTTTGCTGCAAGTACCATAAAACCCTTTATTAAAAAAGCAAAAATTTGAGAAAAAAGTTTTCACAGATTCATACTCTCGCAGTTTAAATGGTTTACGTCTTACTGTTACGCGTCAAACTGAAGAAACGTCACATGTCAGATTGTCTCGGGCTTTTAGCACCGTGTGCAAGGGCATCTGTGTCAGAAGTGTGTAGTGTGTATCTCATATTTTACAAGAAGTGATGTTAGAATCGTGTGTTTCTAAGTGCACAGTTATCAAACATGGGCACTATTTGTGTGCCCTTCGTTTGACTCCCAATTGAGTCAAATGTTGCGCTCAATATAAAACCGGAAGTACGTAAGAGTTCAGAGTCTAGAGAATACAATACAACTGTATGAGTCCTACCTAAAGATCCAAAATTACCTTAGTTTGCACGGTATAGGAGCCTTACCTAAATATCTACAAATTTCGTCAGAGAGTAAGATCTAAAGTATAATGATACTCTTCAAAGAGTCCAACCTAATGTTCTATGATTACGACAGAGTGTACAGTCTAGAATAATATATTATTAAAAATACAAATCTATAAGTGTAGCCTAAAGTTCCGTAATTACGTTAGAATGTGCTATGTAGGGTATATTAGAACAAAAATCTAAGTCCAACCTAAAGATCTTGGAATGTGGAGACGAGAGGCCGAGTAGCTGACGAAAAGGACGCAGGCGAGATAACCAATGTCGTTGGCGGCCATTATGATGCCGGTCTGGTGAGAGTTGAAGCCGAACTGTCGCTCTAGGGTGGTCACCTAGGGGGGGGGGGGGGGGAGGAGGGAGAGAGAAAATGAAGGGAAAAAAGTGAAAAGATTGCAGGATGACGAGGACGGCAATGAAACGATCATGGATGATAAAA
>NW_004797671.1:12345-14296 GCF_000002075.1 Aplysia californica
ACCAACCCCCTGATCTCCTTGGTATGCTAGAAACTGGCTTAGATCTAAATGTATTGAGATATTCTGCTATGACTTTCGTTGAGGTAGGGCTGTCAAAACACGTGACATCTGAGCTCCAAGCGACAGGAGAAGGCAGAGAAAAAGGCTGCAGGTCAAACCATAGCGGTGGGTGTCATCATAAACTCGAGAAGGTGTCTGGTTATAGAACGCCATGTGTCTAAATTATGGGGGCACGCCAACTCACAGATGTGATGTTCGCCGTCAACCCAGTTCAATCACTATTACTATTAGTGCAGATTCGTTTTTTATTTCTATTTTTTTCTCTATTGAGTTACACTACCCGGATCTAGAGTAAGTAAGATGTAAAGATTTCGGACGTCTCGTGTTCAAGTTTCGAACGTTGGAGATTCTTTGGCGGTTCTAAAACAGAAAACAGGAAGCCCTTCGGCATCAGGGCCAAATGCAAAAGTTCCTTCCCTATAACTGAAGCCGCTCTAATCGGCAGAAATATTAAGTGCATCTTCGAAAACGACACGTAGCTGGATGTCGTGCAAGAGATGGTTCTGCATTCTGCGCTCTTCGAAAACAAAACGTAGATCTACGCCAATGTACAGACAGTCTCCGCTCTGTGAGGTGAAGGTCTCGAAGTCAGTTGCTCCCTCTATAGATCTACCAGGCGTACGAGAAAGGCAATGCTCGCTCGTAATAAAATATGACCTTCTGCGGTTGCAAGCGCCGTACAACGCTTCCCATACTGAGAAGGCCGATGAGTCATCACCGTGAACAGAGCGTTATATAACCTAAGGAAAACAGCTAAAAGAACAGATGTACTTAGGCTAACGTCGTCGAATACAGTATCGAATAAAGTATCGAATGCAGCTAGACGAGATAGGTTGTATTACTTCGTCTCAGTAATTTGCTCTCTTTCGAACCACCTTGGGGCTTGGTTTTGCTATTTCGTTTGATCTTTTTCGGCTGGAATGGGATTTGAACTACGGCCATCCTCTTCACTGTTCAACATGATGCCAACTGCGTTAACTCTAACGCAGCGCTAGGTGACTGCAAGAAGACAGTGACCATTGGTGAACTCTAACACATAGACTGCTATAGACGTTATGAGAGACGAAAGTATTCATCATGGTGCAGAGGGAAATCTCTGAGAAACTAACTCTCGTCCAAAAGAACCTCTTGTACAATAAAAAACAGCAACAACAATAACAACAAAAACAACTACAACAACAACAACAATAATATGTAATATGTCCCGCCCTGGAGAACCTGAACAGATACAGACCGAGCGACAGATGAGGACAGCGACAGAAACTCTAGAGACACCTCCTCGTCCATGCATCCCTGCTAAAGGAACACAGAATCTGTCCTCTGCCTACAGCCATACGGAGCAGACACAAGAACTAGAAGAAAATGTTTCACAAGGAGAATCTGTCGTTAAATACTACCAGCGCAGTCACAAGCCAATCAGCGCAATCACAAACCAATTGATACTCTTTTTTTCATTCAACTTCGTTTACTTTTTTTTATTAACCCTCTGTTGCCGTTAAGAGTCGAGGGAAGTTTTCTCTGGTTGGCCAACTCGGCAGCTCTTTCAATTGAGAAGTTACAGTTTCTCAGGGTTCCCTTGACTCCCCCAATTCAACTTTTCGTGGCCTTCCTCTTCCTTTATGGCCTGAGTACATGTACTTTGTGTTATAGGCTCTCGAGGAATTTCATTTATCACTCTAACATAATCTGTGTCTTGCCAAAGATAGTACAGCCTACGGTAAGATGTCGCAGTGGCCCAATTTTGTGAGGCACGTGGACTCCTAGCGCCACTAGCGGCGAGCGTGCGACAGTATGTAAACAAACACGGCGAGAGACTCGCAACGCTCTATGCTGTCTGCATTACGGGCCAGTTTTGTTCAGCGATCGGCCGTTCTAATTCCAGAGGAAAAAC
>NW_004797671.1:15193-20192 GCF_000002075.1 Aplysia californica
GTGATTTATAACACTTAAATCTCAGGAGCACACACAGCACCTCCAGCATATTATTATTCCGTCTATGATGAGCTGGTATCAGCTGTGTAGTCGAGGAAAATTGAAAGCACCTAACAAAGGTCCAATGAGTGCATAGGTGACTGTGTCACTGGGGAAAGTGTCGTAAACTTTCACCCCGTTGTCAAGGCTAGGAGAGCGTGGGCCCTTAGAAAAGAGACACTATCTTTTGATTTCTAATAATAAATACTCCTAAAGATCTTGTCATCAATACGATCAATATTATTGCAATGGATATATTCTAGACCTAGATTTCGTGATTGTCAATGTCGAGGCATAGATCTAGATCTAGATTTAGTAGATCGTGAGCCTATGCACCCGGTACACTAGATTTATCCTCTGATCTTATCACTCGTTACCGAAGTGAGGCTATTTTTTAATCTAATGTTTTCCTTTTTAAATAATTTAGATCTAGATACATTATTGAAATAGGTTGATCAATACTTTAGTTTGGTAGACAGATCTATATAATTATTTAGATCTAGATTAGAATGGGCCCTAGAGTAGAATTAACCAGGACACTCTCGTATTCTACTCTATTCAACAAGCACTGGGTCAAGCCATCGGGGCTCAGTCACACGCTCGCTGGGGGCGTGGCCTATTTTACGCGTGCTACGTTTTTTTAACAAAGGGAAAGAGGGAGCTGCAGCATCTTACCGTAGGCTGTACTATCTTTGGTCTTGCAAAACCATGACAAAACATAAAGTATCGATACCACGATTAACAACATAAAAACTAGGTTAATTCCTTAACACAGTCCCTGTTCCCTTTCTCCCCCCAACCCACCCCATCCCATTATTTCCTTAACCCAGCCGCTGCCCCCCCCCCCTCCTCCCGTGGAGATGGGAAAGAAGAAAAGAGAAAGAAAACCTAGGGAAAGCAAAGTTCAGGCAAGACGTGACTCGTAGCCTACCACACACACGAAAACCTAGGTCAAAAACCCCGGTCAAATTCGTTGCGTGAAGCACACTAACTGAGCCAGGGTAAGTAGGTACTCCTAGACCTATGTTCTTGGTGTTCTCGGTGAAAGCTGACCCACTTTTCTCTGAACCTTTTCTGATAGTTACTTTGCGTTTACTTTTTTCTTTCTCTGCTGCCGTTAAGCGTCGAGGGGAAAATGCAGTTTTCTATTGTAGGCCAGCTCTGCAGCTCTTTCAATTGGGATATCATATTTCCCAGGGTTTCCTTGACTCACTCAGTCCAACTTTTGCGTGGTCTATCTCTTCCTCCACAGTAGCCTGGGTACTTGCTGTTATGGGCTCTCAAGGCTGCCTGGCTAGGTGACATTCATAACAGGAGGCTAAACCATTGTAGGCCTATTGTGCTTTTCTATGAGATGCAGGCAGGACTCAGTGCCAAGAATCACTTTACCTCTTCATTTCTCTGTCTGTCTCTTCTTATGATGTCATGAGTTTTGTGGAGACATTTCTGATGGTAACTGCTAGTATAGTAAGTAAAATACGTGAATGGTTTGAACGCCCCTATCTACACTATTAGGTTATTTAACATCCTTCCGACAGGACTGAGCCAAATGGGTAGAATACTTTGAAAAACTTTACAAACCGACCCGAGTTCAAGAATGCCCATGCAGAGATTCAAACCAGGGTCATCAGCTCCGCAGTTCAGCATGATTCTACCTGACCTAACGCAGTGCCCGGTGACTGCAAAAAGAATATGACAATTCAATGAGCACAAACCACACACTGCTAGACACGTTATGGAAGACCAAAGTATTCAAAGTGAGGCACAGGGCAATCTCTGAGAAATTTACTCTTGTAATGTCAAAGAGTACTTCTCCGTTCATTTAATCCGCGTTTATTTGTGGGTGACGTCATGCCGTTCCTTGCTCCTCCCCTGTACAAGTAACTAGAGACTATGGCAGCAAGAACACACAAAAAATGTCTGACCGTGTCTTGAGTTTGCGGCGATACTATTTATCTTTGTGGAGATAAGGGGATAAACCAAAATAAACAAAAGACTATTTCCTACTTTGGGTAATACAGGGGACTAAAAGATTTACCTAGACAGACACAAATTCCGGGCATATTGCATTTAGATGGTGACAGTTTCAACCCCCCCCCCGACACAATATTAGATCATTTATGGGTTGGAAAGGGCGGGGGGTCCCAGGGGTCCCAGCTTGCCTGTCAGGGCCAACCTGGGCTGAGTGGGATGCAACATCTCAGCAGAAAGACACGGATACTTGATAACAGAAATTAGTAGACATTTTCACACTAGAGAATCGAACTTGGATCTCCTGCCTGGGACAACAAAGCGCTAAACCGCTCCACCACTCACTGACGCCGGTATCATTTCACAGGAACAGTTACCTCTGACAAAAAATGTAGACAACAGGAAGGGAACTGTTGGACCTCTTTTTGTGACTGGTGTTGTTTTGTTGGTTTAAAAAAAATTCTTTTCAGCAAATAAAAAGCTAAATCGTAAAGGTTGCTCCCCAGGGTACATATTATTATGTTTTTTCATTTGTTATAGCTAGAGGGTTGAGCATCCCTCTTACAGAGAAAAGGTTCGAAGCTGACTGTGTCATCGTCTGAGGCAGGCCACGTCACCGGCGGTGGGAGAAGCGTGGGTTTTGTGAGAGGATGTTGATGAGAATTACATGTATCAGAATAACATTGAGTATGTTATCTAGCTTAAGATTATTTTTATATCGCTGCTCATTTATATTATGCATGCTTCAGTCTTAGTAGAGGTTTTACGGCATTTGCAACTGCATAAGGCCATATGAGCGCCAGAAGATTAGAGGTATTACGAGAGAGTAACAAATGTTAAAAAAAGAAGGAGAGATAAAGACGGTAGATGTTTGATAGGAAAGAAGGAACAAACCACACCAGAGCACCCGCCAACCACTCACATTATGCATGTGATTGTAACCTGCGAATGTGTGCATGTGTATGTGTGAGTGTGTGTGTGTGTGTGTGTGTGTGTGTGTGTGTGTGTGTATGTGTATGTGTGCGTGTACGCGTGGTGAAACACCAAACCAACGAGCCAGGATCTGGACAATAAAGATGTATTTTACCTTATCTTACGGTGTGTACGAGAAAATACATTCCAACCTGTCTAAGACGGCCTCTCATTGTCGAGATGAAGATGTTTTTAAAAAACAGCGGGGAGTCCTGTTTTATAGTTGGCCTTCCTTCCTGCCGTGCATCGCGGCTCTATGACAAGCTACATAGGTGTCATGTGTCAACTAATGCTGTTTTTTTATGATTTACTTCAATTCCTCCCAATGCAAAGAATGCTTTCCGGCCATGTTTTGGATTGTCCACATACCAGTGTGAAAGGATGTGACGTGTGCGCTGTGGCGTCACCGGAGCACAGACATGTACAGCTACGTGCAGTGTCACGGCTGTCAATCTTCCCTCCTGACAAGAATGTCGACGTCATGCGAGTACGCCAAGGGCAAGGTCATGTTCTTTGGAAGATTAAATGTGAGGAAGCGTGGCCTAGAGGTTAAGATGCTCGTCTCTCATGCAAAGGTCCCCGTTTCGAATCCGGGAAGCGACGGAATTTTTTTTTCTCTCTAAAATTGTCTCCTGTCACCTCCTTTCCTGCTCTCTAGCAATGTCCTGTCGTCTGCTTTTGTCTCCACTTTCTACCCCCCACCCCCTCACCTACTTTGCCCCCTCCTCTGGGCTCCTGACTTTTTCTGCAGCCTTTCTACTGCTACTCCGTGGCTCCTTCTTACTGCTATCTTTCAGCCACACTCCCGATCTTCTGGCAGGAAAGATCTACATGCACCTAGTCTTCTCGGACAAGGACGAAAAATTGAGGAGGTCCAGAGTGCAAGTTCCTACTTTAAAGTTTCCCTTGGTGGTATAAAATCGATAAGAGTAGGCTTCGGCCGCCACCCGGGAAAAATTCAAAATGTCCTACCAACTGAAAATGTTTGGTGTGTCCCGCGCGCTCATATGACCTTGTGCAGTTGCGAGCGCCGTAAAACACTTACCTACCTTACCTCCAGACAAGAATGTCGGCGCCATGCGAGTGAATCAAGGGCGAGGTTATGCTGTTAGGAAGATTAAATGTGAGGAAGCGTGGGAAAATCGGGCGCTCGTTAAAATATCCAATTTGAAGAAACAAGTATTTTTTCGCCAGTTTGGCAATTTTTATCGAATTTCTATTTTTTGGCTTAACCTCTTTTTAGGATTTTACTGAAAAACAATGATAAAAGGCACAAAATATGTCATTTTTCTGTTTCTAAAGACTCTTTTGCTATTGGAGTTACCAAACTTTGGCGGCCATTTTGTCGTTTATTTCATCACAGAAACCAGACGCCCTCGCTGCCTTCAATCGCAAATATCTTGCGTTCTATTCAAGACAAATGAATATTTATTTCATTAGAAGCAAGGCAAACAAACCAGCCTCCAGATTATACCAATAACTCCTCATGCCTGCGCCTGAGTACACTACGTCGTGACACAATGTTCTCTTCGTTTAAATGGTGTGGTCTGAAGAGTGTTGGGCTCCTCCTAAATATGGCGTAAAAGTTACGGCCACCAAAATAACCAGAATAATAGAATAGATAAGAAAATAGTTCAATATTTTCTTTAGCATGTACTCTCGTACAAAACAGACCTGGTGCTTTACAATACTTTAATTTTAATACAAAATCCAAGTGCAAGGATGTGCATACATACTCCCTGCAGATCAACGCTACAACGCAAGCAGATACCCATACTATTGTCCTAGCACAAAGGATGGCGATATGGACATCATATCTCGAAGATGAGAGTACAATAAGTAATAAGGAATACGTGTCAAGACGGAGTTCCATGAAGTATATTTTTAAATTCATTTTTAATTTTTTTTTCCTCCGACTTTGAACCCTTGGAATGTTGTGGGAGAGAGTTCGACGGATAGATATGAGTGCAAGATGAGGTATTAGATAAAGACCTCCCAGTGAGTTTTTGTCCCCCCC
>NW_004797671.1:21558-23907 GCF_000002075.1 Aplysia californica
CTTCTTCTTCTTCTTCTTCTTCTTCTTCTTCTTCTTCTTCTTCTTCTTCTTCTCTTCTCGAAGTCATCTCCCTCCTCCTCTTCCTCCTCCTCCTCCTCCTCGTCATCCTCATCATCATCAATATCATCCCTCACTACCCCTCCTTCTCTTTCTCCTCATTTACCTGTGAGTTCACGTAAATGGAAAGTGTTGACGTCATGAGACCGGCGAAGCTGTAGATACCCGTGAAGCAGCCAATGCTGGCGCACGGCTGCATGACCCTTGGGTGACACTTGTACATCCCGCAGCTGGTGTCGGACACATCCGGGGCCTCCAGGTCAAGGTCATGGTCAAGGTCACCCGCGTCCTTCTCCGCTGGCGGCTTGACCTTGACATTTGGCTTGGACGAGCTCATCTTGAACAGTCTGAGTCTGAGCAGGGAGAAGAGAAGAATTGAAATGAAGTTATAAGGACAATATTATAAAGGGGAATTGTGTTGTGATTAAACCAAGGAGAAAACTGCGTATCGTGATGTAGCGGTAAGACGCTTCGCTGTCGCTTGCAGGAGACCCGAGTTCGATTCCCGAATGGGGATAAATTTTTATCGAGCATCACAGTCTTTCTGCTGGGACGTTGTATCCCTTTCAGGCCGGCTTGGCCCTCCCAAACTGTGCTCGTGGGAGTGTAAAAATACCTACACGAAAACAAACATACATCCCTCCCTCTTCTACAAAAAACAAACAAACAAACAAACAAACAAACAAAAAACCGTACCCCCACCAACAACAAGACTATCAATAAAATCGACCCACTCCAGCCGAAGTGAAAATGTTGGGATCGCTGTCAAAGTATAAAAGTATGCTGGATTTACGAATAAAAACATGTAATCAGTTCAAAGCTCAAAAAAGAAGTTTGAAACAACTGAACATGACCGGACATATCCAGGGGAAGAAAAGCCGAGGACGCCAATGCGTGACATTAATGAATAACCACCCACACAGCATGAACACCTAGGCAGCGAACACCACAATGAACAACAATTCATTCATGAGAGAGCCTCGAATGAAAGAGATGAAAGAGAGGAAAGGAGAATCAAAACCACCATTGTTTGCCCCAGACAAGACATATTTTGACAGTGAGAATGATGTTTTATGTTCGCTCTTCCCACATCAACTTGCGTGGTTGTCTTTTGTAGTTTCAACAAAAGCGTTTTAAATTTCACAGTTCATTGTTAGTGTCCGTCTTTTGAAAGCTTTTTTAAAATAATGTCTTCGTTATTGAAATGTTTCATCTTTCACGTATCAATTGTCAGTGAATTACGGCAATTGGGTACGATGGAGTAAAACTGGAAGTAGTTTCATTAATTGGTCACTGTGGTAGTCAAACGTCCGAATCGTGATATTCATACATTCCTTCGATATTTCGAGTCATAAGGCGGGCACCTTCTGTGCCGCTCATTTATAGTGGAGCTGCCTTTTATAGTGTCACCCAACGTCCCCAAAGTTTTGCACGAAGGACGGTGATTTACAAACTCATCTTTACAATTCTGAAGAGAGAGAGATCAGAGAGTTAAAATGGAATGATAATATTCTAACTTATAAGAAAAATAAGTACAATGTTTAATTTTTACACTGTTTGGATATTTGCGGGATAATTGCAGGTTATACACACAGACTTGAATTACAGTAGACTTGGCTTGTGTTGAACTCGCTTGAGCTGATATTTGGATAAGTTGATCTTTTTCTCGGGCCCCAGCATCTCTTCTACTTTACAGATTCCAAACGGTTAAGTTAAAACTTAGGTGAGTTAAATTTCACTTCCCTGACGACATTTACTCATCCGTAAAGGGGGAGGGGGGTGGTTTCGGCGGGGGTCTGCCCCACTAACCATTTGCGACGTTTTCCAATACCAAAATCGTGTTCAGGGCCCTAAAAAAACATAAAGAGCTACAAAATAATACCCTTTATGAGACGGTAGGGTTTCTATAAATTTACCAAAAATCTACCCAAAAAGGGGAAAATGTCCGTGTCGCTATAGTCGAGTGCGCGCTAACCACCTTTTCGTCAGAGTCCTTCGTATTGTTCCTATTTGGGTCAAATGGTAGGCTTCTTAGTGAACCGGAAGTGCGTAAGAGTACACAGACTTCGGTATTATAAAACATGTATCAGTCTACGTCTGCACGTAATGCACGGATGAATTTTAATAATCTCCTCTGTAATCTTAAGCTCCCTGAAATGATATATCACAAAACTATTGTTGTTCTGATGCTAGTTTGTTTGCTGTTGCCGTTGGGGGAGGGGGGGGCGCTTTTTGTCGTTGTTGTTTGTTTTTGGTTTTGATTTTGGTTTGTTTCTTCTTTTTGGGTCCGGG
>NW_004797671.1:26147-27460 GCF_000002075.1 Aplysia californica
GAGGCGGGTATGGGGGTGTGAGAGAAATCTGAGTACAGTCGAACTTACTCTAACGACAGCCACCTGTATGAGACAATCACCGGTACAAACGGACATTTCCCCTCTTCCTTTCTCTCGTTATAATTTATATTTCCTTATCCTTTAGAATGATTATTTTGGTGTTCAACCACCCCGTCCCCTCCCTCTAAAAAAGATAATCAAATAAATAAAAATATCGGCAATAGTTAGGTCTTTTAGGGATCAGGCTTCTAACCCTGCCTCTTCATAGGGCAAACCCACGCTGAAAGGGATACAACATCCCAGCAGATAGACACAGATACTCGATAGAACATTCTCCCTACTCATGAATCGAACTCGGAAAGGGGATTTGGAGGAAAGGGGGATGCCTAGCTGTCCAACTCCATTGTGTTATCTTACTAGAGAAGGATACCGTTGTTTCGAGTATTTTAGTTTAGTTTTAGTAGAGGTTTTACGGCAATTTCATGCTTATACTGTACCGGAACAGCATTGTGGGAACTGCAGCCTTTTCATTTCTCATTCTTACTATCGTTATTTTTATCTACTTTTTTGTATGTTTGTCACTATCTTGTGAACTGCTCTTTCCAGGGTGCCTTGATAGTCGAAGAAGACTTTGTGCTGTTGAGGCTAGAGAGGTGAGCAGAGTAAGCCTGATTCCCCGTTTCGACTTCTCTGTTGACACTCACCCCTTGGCGCCCATATGACCTTGTGCAGTTGCCAGCGCTGTAAAACCTTACTAAAACTAAACATCACATTGACTTGCCCTTCTCGGAGCACTAAATAGACGTTACTTCCTTCTGGGAGTTTAGTTTTTACCCTCCCCGGCCTCTCACCCCTATCAAAACAGGTCAATCTTCACACCACTGTGAAGAAAAGGCAAACTGAGATGGTATGGGCATATAACAAGATCAACAGGACTTGCAAAGACGATCCTACAGGACACCGTACAAAGAGAGAGCAGGAAATGCAGACAGAAAAAGAAAGAGATTGGATGGTAATACAATGGAAATACAATGGAATGGACCGGTTTAATGTAGTGTGAAGCCCTTCGAAAGGCTGAAAATAGAGAAAAAAGTGGTTGCCTGATCATCCTTGGTGCCGTAACGGTCATCAAGGCTAAGGGCTAAGAAAAAGTAAATTAAAAAGGTAAGCGTTTATTTGTTTGTTTGTTGTTGTCGTTTTTTGTTTGTTTTGTGTTTTGTTTTGTTTAGTTTTGTTTTGTTTGTTTTGTTTGTTTGTTTGTTTTTGCTTTGAAGGAGGATATTGAAACGTTCTTCACTCGCAAAAAGGAAAGG
>NW_004797671.1:29774-32264 GCF_000002075.1 Aplysia californica
AAGAAGAAGAAGAAGAAGAAGAAGAAGAAGAAGAAGAAGAAGAAGAAGAAGAACAACAACAACAACAACAACAACAACAACAACAAAGAAGAAGAAGAAGAAGAAGAACAACAACAACAACAACAACAACAACAACAACAAAGAAGAAGAAGAAGAAGAAGAACAACAACAACAACAACAACAACAACAACAACAACAACAACAGCAACAACAACAACAACAAAAAGAAGAACAAGAACAAGAACGAGAACGCGAACAAGAAGAAGTAGATACCATTCCAGAGATGAAGGGCGTATAACCTGTACTATAGTACGGAAGGCATAGAACACCCCAGAACGTTAGATCTAAGAATACAGTGGACAAGTCCGCCAATAATGATGTATCAATGTGTACGTGACAACTGCTCGGAACACATACACACAGGTCGAAGAGGGTTGGTAAGGTAAGTGTTTTACGGCGCTTGCAACTGCTTAAGGTCATATGAGCGCGAGGACACACCAAACATTTTCAATAGGTAGGGAATTTTGAATTTTGCCCGGGTGGCGGCCAAAGCCTACTATTATCGATTTTGGATCACCAGGGGATCTTTAACGTGCGCAATTTGCACACGATACTTCCGACATTTTTCGCCTTTGTCCGAGAAGGCTAGCTGTAGATCTTTCCCACGAGAAGAACTGGGGGGAGCTGAAAGACAGCAGTAAGAAGGAGCCAAGAAGTAGCAGTAAAAAGGCTGCAGAAAGAGTCACGAGCCCAGAGGAGTGGGCACAGGAGGTGAGGGGGTGGGGGAAAAAAGTGGTGACGAAAGCAGACGACAGAATATTGCAAGAGAGAAGGAAAGAAGGTGAAAGGAGACAATAAAATTTTAGAGAAGAAATTTTTTTTTGGTCACTACCCGGATTCGAACCCGAGGTCTTTGAATGAGAGGCAAACACCTTAACCTCTAGGCCACGAGAGCCCCCCGTGGATTGTTGGGGGTGTGGCACTGCTTCACGCAATGAGTAAACATGTTTTTCTACAAAGTTGTGAAGAGATCGCATCACGTTAATGAAATACAGATATACGGGGAGGAGATGGGTGGGGGTGGGAGGGGAGGGGGAGGAGGAGAGAGAGGTAGCGAGCAGACATACGATATCAATTTGCGCCAACATTAGTGCACATGTCCATGTAAAAATATTCTGACACGGCACAAGCTTTGGGTCAATGGGAAACATTCCTAAAGCCTCCACTAGTTACGTAATTTTGAAACAACGTTCTTATGATGAAACATATCCTTGTTACGAAACACATGGCATGTCAGTGTGACATTTTTACGCGGCAATACACCTGTACATCTGCCCATTTATTTTTCTTAAATTTAAGAAAGGCTGCACTTTCAAGACAAAAAAGTACACTGCGATGAGTGGAGTTAACGCCCTTGTCAACATTTTTTTCACGTTTATTCAAGAGTCAAGAATTTTCCAAAAACATGAAATTGTATAGGTTTGAAAATGATATGGGTTTAACGCCCCTATCAACACTATTAGGTTATTTAAGGGGCGGGACCTCCTAGTTTAACGTCCGTCTCCGATAGGACTGAGCCAAAAGGGACGTTCGTGTAAAGTGCCTTTCCCAAGACACAACGTTGTACCGAGCTGAGGCTTGAACCCCCGAACCCGCAATCTCACAATTACAAGTCCGGTAGCCTAACCACAAGGTTACCGACGCCACTTGTATAGGTTTAACGCCCCTATCAACACTATTAGGTTATTTAGGGGGGGGGCTACACCCCCAAAATCAAAATTTGACTCAAAATTATGGAATTTGAGTTGTAGGCATTTTTAGCTTTCTCAGCCTCTCCTACAACTATTTCATCGCATAAGAACCCCCAAAATTCAAATTTTTTCACATATCGGGCATGTTTGTGAGCGCCATTTCCTCATAAAGTCAGTATTTTATTTTTCTTTATCGGCCGTTTTCTGAAAACGCGACTTTTCTCTCTATTTTTTTAATAACTCCACCATTTGTCATCCAATCTTCATGAAATTTTCACAGAATGAAGAGAAGAGGTAATACTAAAATTTATCTGTTGAATTTTCGATATATGGAATAGATTTTTTTTGGTGGTGTCTGGAGTGTCAATTTTCACAGATTTTTCGCAAACTTGAATGCTACCTCAGGAAAAAATTCATTAAAAATTGTATAATTCGTTTAAGAAAAAAACAACTGACAAATTTTTAGATCGGATGTTTGTGAACACGCATGCAAAAAACCCAATCAATTTCCATCAGCAATAAGTGCGGTATTCATTACGTAAGACATGTCAACAAAATCCAATATGGCCGCCGTATCCATGGAAACGAAACTTTTTTCTCAATTTGAATGCAGATTTCAAGACTCCTTACTCTGCTTGTTATATGTGTACAATTTGATAAAATTCGGTCCAGTAATAAGCGAGATAGCCTTCAGGTGTAGCCCCCCCCCCCCTCCCTTAAGATGACACCAATAACTCCA
>NW_004797671.1:34463-35643 GCF_000002075.1 Aplysia californica
AAGAAGAAGAAGAAGAAGAAGAAGAAGAAGAAGAAGAAGAAGAAGAAGAAGAAGAAGAAGAAGAAGAAGAAGAAAGACATCAACAAGACAGCCTATCTTCTAACCCAGCTGCTACAAAGTAAAGGAGGTTGGTTCACTTCATTCACTGATGACGCCCTCCGCACGTCGGTGTTTAGGATCGCTACCATGTCTTCCTTAAAAGTGCGGACCGGTTTTTCAATCCGTTTCCCAGACATAGCGTGGACTTTTTTTTTTGGGGGGGGGGGAGGTTGTTTTGGTTTTGTTCTTCCTCCAAATTCCGAGCGTGAAGCGTTGAACATCAGGAGCGTTGTGAAGTATGCGCTGGGCTGGGAAGGTTTTCAGGCGCACGAACGTGAAAACGAGAATGTGAAAAAAAATCCGGACATTGAGAAAGCACATGTTTTACCAGGCCAGGCATCACGTGCCGTGTCCGTCCACTTTAAATAACACGTTGACGCGCATGACTGAGTGAATAGCGCTGCTGGCTTCTTGTTGCACAGAACAGCAGAGCGGATAGCTCTGGTTCAAACCCCTGCAGGCAGCAGTTCCTAAGTATTGGTGACCCCCCCACGGTTTAGTGACTACTCGAAATCATCTTTTTTTTTCTCCTCTCTTTAACCTCCTCCCTTAATCTCTCTCTTTTTCTTTCTCTTTTATTCTCTCCCTCTCTCTCCTTCTCTCTCTCTCTCTCTCTCTCTCTCTCCATCTCTCTCTCTCTCTCTTGCTCTCCACCCCACCCCCCTCCTCTCTCTCTCTCTCTCTCTCTCTCTTATTCGAAAGATGAGTGTTCACATCAAAGGTCGGCGTCACGATACAGCCTCCAGCAGTAATTTTGTACAATCTACCCACACCGTGTCAGATTAAGATGAGAGGTGTGGAAAATTTGTTTGAGCGATTTTGCATGTTCAGCAATATTTTTTATTTTGTTTTGTTTTGTTTTTTGAGGACTCGGTGTCTCAGAAAAGTTGCGTTCCTTAGATTGCTAATGAGACAGAGGATAATTCACAGACTAGACTGCCTCCTGCCCCCCAGGCAAAGGTACACGTTGGGCTTTGGGGAAGAACAGCATTAGAGTTGGTCATTTTTTACTTTAGATAAATTGATAACTAGGCGAATTAGGGGGTGGGTTTCAGCAGAGGGATGGGAGGGGGGGGGTGGA
>NW_004797671.1:36151-37381 GCF_000002075.1 Aplysia californica
GGGGGAGGAATGGGGGCAGGGAGTGCGGGGGGAAAGGGTGTAAGAGTTGGGGGTGGAGAAGTGGAGGAGGGAATGTGGGGAGGAGGTGGAGGAGTAAGGGAAGGAGGGAAAAGATGGAGGAGTGGGTTGTGGGGGAAGGAAGGCGGTTGAAAAAGAAAGGAGTGATACAGAGTTGGAGGGATTGGGATGGAGAAAGAAGGGTTGGGAGAGAGTGGGATAGAATGAGAGGGAATGGGAGGGAGAAAGAGTGGGTGGGAGGGACTAAATGGGAGGAAAAGAGGATGGTGAAGAGTGAGAAGGAAAAGGAGGGAGTGGTGGTAATGTAAAAAGGAGTGGTGTAGGAAGGAGTGGGAGAGGGCGGGATAGAGGGAGGGGGGAGTGGTTGGGAGAAAAAATGGGTGAGAGGGAGTGGGAGGGAGTGGAGTAGGAGGGAGTGGAAGTAAGGGTGAGAAAGAGGTAGAGAGTAGAGTGGAAAAGGGAGGGAGGAAGAGTGTGGAAAGGCAAAGGGAGGGGGGAAACAAGGAAGAGAGAAGAGTGGAAAAGGGAGGGGAAAGGGGAAGAAAGAGTAGAGTATAAAAGGGGAAGATGGGGGGGGGGGGCTCCCTCTGTTTTAATCCAAAAGTCGGTAGACATATTATTATTAAATGTGTGTCTTTAGAAATATCATTCCGGAAGTCCGCGAAGTATTTCGAGGTGCGAAATTCAACACCTGTAGTTTTCTTTCAAAGTTAATGTGACGCTCTAATTCAGAATCACATGACTTACAAAAAATGAGCTATTTGGGGACAGAGACATGTATTTTTTTGCCAAGGAAGATTGCCTCGTGATCATTTTCTTTTACACTTGCGCTGGGATAGATGATGAGTCTTTATACTCACAAAAGAATCACGTTTTCCACGACGTAAAAAAGTTCGGTCTAACGATGCTATTTTATTATCATCAAATAATGTCGGTGCTTTTTTACACTCCCATCGGCAGCACAGTTGCGTTTTTAGGAGGCGGGTTTCTGCATCTGCTCACCAGAACCAGACCGGGCTGAGAGGGACACAACATCACAGCACAAAGACAGGGATACTCGATAAAAGTTGTTTTCCTCTCTTGAAGAGTCGAACCCCGGTCTCCAGCGTGCGAAGGTTAAGCGCCTAACCGCTACACCACAGGTGCCGGTGCTTAGAAGCTTCTAGCCACGGTTAGGAGTGGTATCGGTGATTTGGCGCGGGGGGGGGGGGG
>NW_004797671.1:38819-40252 GCF_000002075.1 Aplysia californica
TACCAGGAGCAACGACACCAAGAACAACAGAGAAAAAACAACAATAACAACAGCAACAACAGAAACAACAACAACAACAAAAACAACAACAACAATATTATTATTATTATTATTATTATTATTATTATTATTATTGTTATTATTGTTATTATCGTTATTTCCCTGGAGCAGTGGGGGTTGGAGTGGGAAGGGGAGGGGGCGTATTGCACAAAGGCAACTGCAGAAACTAAAATGCTACCAGGAGCAACGACACCAAGAACAACAGAGAAAAAACAACAATAACAACAGCAACAACAGAAACAACAACAACAACAGAAACAACAACAACAACATCATCATCTACAACAACGTCAACAACAACAACAACAACAACAACAGAGACAATAACGCAACAACAACAAAAACAACTACAACAACAACATTACCTTCGACAGCAAAAATAACATCGCCTTCGATGTCAAACAACATTATTATATTTACTCTATTATAGGTGTTTTTACGCCCCCAACGACACAATTTAGACCATTTAGGAGGCGGGCTTCGACCCTGCCCGTCAGATTAAACTCGGGATGAGGAAAGGACAAACAAATTCGTTATATTAATTATTATATAAAAATGACGGAGATTCTCGATGAAAGATCTTCCAGCTCTGAAATCGAACTCGGATGGGTCTCATAGGGCACAAGAGGATTTGTGTGTGGGGGGGGGGGGGCAGGAGGAGGAAGATAGGAGGGTATAGTAGCCATGGCAACTATCAAGTGTTTGTGGATGCCGTCCGTCACTCTCTTGGTAACTGCTGACATCACTGCCGGTGGGAGCTGTAGAAGGGCGGGGGGGAGATCACCCGTGACGCGGATAGTGACGGCCCAGTGACGGGGTATAATTAACTGCGCCGCTCGACTGTAGAGTTTTATTACACAGGTAAGCAGTACGTAAAGTTTAGCCTCTTGAGAAAAAATAATAAATTTAAAAAAAACAAAGTTATTGAGCCCTACCATCCATCTATCAAAGAGAAATTCTGACATGCACTTTTACAGGTCGACACGCGCACTCTAAGCACATAGAGATGGCGGGAACGGTTCACACAGATCTGGCCGGGGTATTGAACCCCTCGGCCCTGAGGTAGGTCACCGTGATCCGGCACACCGATTATAATATCCGTGATTTAGGACAGCTCCAGTTTAGGGAAAAGTGGGCTACGCCCCCCCCCCCCCTAAAAAAAGAAGAAATCTATCCCATCCACACTCACATATAATCGAACAAAAGGAGATATATTATAATATATCTCTTGAGAAATTATACGGTCAAACCTGCTCTACGCCCCCTGTATAAGACAATTATTCTCTATACAAACGGTCACGTGTGGAGAGGGGGAGGGATAGTGGGGAGTGGGGTGGGAGGTGATGGTGTGAGAGCGGGGAAGGAGAGAGAGG
>NW_004797671.1:40981-42134 GCF_000002075.1 Aplysia californica
CCCCGCAATCCCCCAGGGCTGTGTAGTGAAGGGCAAGTCAACTCTTCTTACATCCGCGGTGCACCACGCGGACGATCCCGTTCAGTCCAATTGGATCCAACTGTCTGGGGGGCCTGCCCGACTTTCCCTCTACGGAGAGAGCAAAAGATACCACCGTGGCAAAGTTTGACCGGATTTGGCTCCTCAACTATAAGTGCAAAAATAAATGTGAGGCGGCGTGGTGAAATCAGGCGTTCGTCATAATACAGAAATCTAGGAAACGGGCATTTTTCGGACAGTTTGGAATGGGGCTTTTTTATTCTTGTTTTTTTGTGGGTTTTTTTGGCTCAACCTCTTTCATGTCAATACAAAAACACGTTTCCACGAGAATTGTATTGGAAAATATTGATTAAAGTCACAAAATGTGTCATGTTTCTGTTTTCAAGGACTCTTTGGCTATTGGAGTTACCAAACTTTGGCGGCCATTTTCTTTCTAATTTGATCACTGAAACCAGGCGCCATCACTTCCTTCAATCACAAATATTTTGAGTTCTATCCAAGATAGATGGATTTTTATTTGATTGGGAGCAAGGGAAATAAATCATCTTTTAGGTGATACCAATAACTTCACATGCCCAAAATTGATGAGCGCCTGATTCCAACGCGTCATGACACAAATTGTATTATAGCCTTTTGCTGCACCAGAATTACACAGTTCTATCTGCTCTGAACCAAGTTTCGAGAAATGTGACGTTAAAAATTTTGACTTTCATTAGATGTCAAGCTTTTTAAAAATCCAATCCTTTGAATATGTTGATAACGACTCCGAATAATATAATCTAACGATTTTGATAGAGCAGATAAAACATTTGGTTTCTGGCCTCCTGGCCTTAGAGACTCAAAACGGCCAAAAATGTTAGTCAGAACTTAGTTATTCTAGTTATTCTAAGGTAGTGGTTTGCATAGCGCGCATTCCCGCTCAACAGCAAGCTATGCGCTTTACAATCTATAATATTACAAACGCGTATATGGTTCAAAGTCGGGGGAGGTCGAACGATCTGGTATTAAAACGAGTTCGGGAAATATGGTAATAGAATGTGCAGATTTGGAGAAGCTGATACTGATCGATGTAGAAACCCGTTGACATTTTCCCTGCATATGACATCCCTCGACA
>NW_004797671.1:42297-44639 GCF_000002075.1 Aplysia californica
TCCCAAAGGGGAGATATTATCATGTTCTTATAATGCACAGAAGAATTGCAAATGGGCTGATTTATCAATGTCTTGCTCATACTGTGCTGTGACAACATCATATGGGAAACTGATTCTTTTTCTTACCTCATCCTTACTATCGCCATTTGTCCTCTACTTCTTTTGTATGTTTATCACTCTCTTGTGAACTGCTATTTACGAGATGCCTTGAAAGTCGAAGCATACTTTGTGCTGTTGAAGCTAGAGAGGTGAGCAGAGTAAGCCTGATTCCCCGTCTGGACTTCACTTCTCTGTTGACATCCACCCTTTGTAGCTTATATTATGACTTTATGCAGTTGCGAGCGCCGTAAAACCTTACTAAAACTAAACTAAAAAAGAAAATGGCGGTATAGTGATCGTCAAGTTTTGTGAGCAAACTCACCAAGTCAAAGTTCACTGTTCTTGTCAAATTTGACCACACAGCTTGGGGGGGGGGGGGGGGGGGGTCTATTTGTAGTATGCACTGAAGCCGCCATTTTGTTACCTTAGAATTATGAAGTTCTGTCTGACATTTTTGCCCGTTTTGAGTAACTAAAACCTTGAGATCGAAAACCGAATATTCTATATTCTTTAACAAATTCGTTAGATTATTCGTAGTCGTTATCAAGATATTTAAAGAACTGCATTCGAAAAAGTTTGACACGTTGTGAAACTCTTAATTTCTCCAAACTAGGTACAGAGCAGGTTGGACTTTGTAATTCTAAGGTAGCGAGGTGTCTATTTGCAGTGTGCACTGAAATCAGCATTAACATGTCTATTTGCAGTGTGCAGAGTTGACACCATTAACAGGTGTCTATTTGTAGTGTGCAATGAGGCCGCCATTAACAGATGACTATTTGCAGAGTGCAATGAGGCCGCCATTAACAGATATCTATTTGCAGCGTGCAATGAGGCCTCCATTAACAGATGGCTATATACAGTGAGGCCGCCATTAACAGATGTCTATTTACAGCGAGGCCGCCATTAACAGATGTCTATTTGCAGCGAGGCCTCCATTAACAGCAGATGTCTATTCGCAGCGAGGCCGCCATTAACAGCAGATGTCTATTCGCAGCGAGGCCGCCATTAACAGATGTCTATGTGCAGTCTGCACGGAGACCGACTTTTATATCGACCTGACCAGATCAAACACAACTCTCCGTGGGCACCCGGTATAAAACGAAGGGTTGTCTGTCTAGAGCTCTCATGTGGTGCACACTTACGTTCTGACATACAATGGAGTCGTTGAGTATGTGTGCGTACGTCTGCCGTACGAGGGGGTTGGGTTACGCGTGTGGCCATCAAGTACGCTATGTTCTCCTTGGCGAGGCGGGGCCTGCACTTTTTAAGTAAAATAAAAAATATCAATTGCACCAAGAGGTCACGAGTTGGGTTCTTGGGTGTGGAAAACTCATTTATTAGGTTTCTCCAACGATTTTTCTGTCTGCTGAGGGGGAAAAAAAGGTCTCCAATTCCGCACGGTTCGTTCTTGACTAGCAGGGTCGAATTGTATCAAATGGGGGTTTCAAATATTTACAATCAATAAATCTTGTTACGTTATGAGAAATGTCTCCCATAAGATCTCGGTTCTACATCCTGTGAAAGGCAGACATGTAATTTGTCAAACGTTTTCTCCCCTGCATGCCACGGCATGGCACATTTGCACAGCTTTCTAGACAAGATATTTGACATTTCTCCCATTCCCCGTGTCAAGAGGCATTGAATCCAGCCGAGCGGGCTATCTATGAGCTATCGTATTACGGGATCAAAATCGGGTGTACGTTTTTAAAATACAAACGACAGATAGACAGCTCGCGACATTTTTTTTATCAGTATTTTACCTTAACTTGGCATTTCGTGTAACCACCACGTCGAAACGCTTGAGTGAGTGTACTTTATTAATGGCTTCATTTTGGGAATACGTGACGTATAATATAATATGGAAAATAGCAAGAGCAACTCGTTGTAGCGCTAAATCAAGAAGGAAAAAAAACCCACCAAAAGAAATCCCCAGTTTGGCAGACAAGAGAGGGTGTGTTTGAACAAGCTCGTCTTTAAAATTTGGCATTTATTGTAGAAAGTAAAGAGTAGAAAGAATGGAGGGACCCAGCACAAGCCAAGACCAGCCACTATTTCTATACAGCCGACTATGGATGAGTTGACGTCTTCTGGGGAGTGGAAGGTCAACTTAACCTTTTGGATCTCTCAAGAAGAAGAAGAAGTGCCGGGACCCAAGAAAAAAAACAACAACCGAAAATCAACTCAGACAAGCTCATCACAAGTGGTGTCGACTGTCATTTAATAATAATAATACGATTATATAA
>NW_004797671.1:47518-48919 GCF_000002075.1 Aplysia californica
TTCTCTCTCTCTCTCTCTCTCTCTCTCTCTCTCTCTCTCTCTCTCTCTTTCTCTCTCTCCACGTCACTGGTATGACATGCATCAATGTTTGTGGTGTAGCGGTAAGGTTTTAGCTGTTACATGCAGAAGTTCTGAGTTCAATTACCGTTTAGGGAGGCATGATTTAATTAAGTGTCTGATGTGACTTTTGTGTCCCTTTCAGCAAGGGTTGCCATGACAGACAGGATTGACACAGCCCGCCTTCTTTTTAGTAAACATTTTACGGCAGTTGCAACTCAAATAGGTCGTAACAAGGGTCAAAGCCCGCCTCCTAAACTATTAAAATCTGGTGGACAGAGGTGTTTTACATCTACTATTGCATGTTTTTTTTATTGATTTATTGAGTATGTTTTTAGGTCATATTAGATCTACACGTTTTGGCGTGCAACATTCTGGAAGGCTGTATTAAGATAAACTACACGACGGTGCGTCACGGCGCGGTGCGATAATCTGGTATGGTATGGTAAGTCATGATATCTCTGCCGTCATTTAAAAATACAGTAAGTGCATTTTTTTTTTTAAAACAATTTTACAGGAGAGTTAAAAATCTGATGTTGTGATCAAGAAAACAACATTAATTGTTTGAAAGATAATAAGGAACTGATGATTAAAATTGTGTTCTTAATTTAAAATATTGACTCGAGGTGTTTGCAAAGCGCTTGTCTTCTTGGTAACAATATTCAGTTTTGAGGTTGTTTGTCTTGGCTTCTTTTTTTTCTCCTTTTTTTGGGGCTCTCCTCTAAAATTTGAAAAGACGCATATACTGGGATTTTTTTTTTAAATTGGCGTCAAATATGGCAAATATCATGGTACAGCATGGCATTTTATGTTGCAGTATGGGATGGGCGGAACAAAACTATGGCCTATTAGTCTAACATGACACAGAACAGAGAGCGTCACCGCATTGTATTATATGACGCAGTCTCACGTCGTCGGAGTACAGCTCTGGTCGTGTGTCAGCCAAGTCACGTCAAACAGTTTTCGTGGTTTAAAAAATCATGATAGAAATAGTTTATCTATTAACCCCCCTTCCCAAAGACCTCTGTATTAATGTCCATCCCCCTACGCAGGAGACCAAGTCAAATCACTACAACAGAAATTAAAAAGTTATGTCTGACATTTTTTGCCCTTTTGAGTTAGATCTACTGAGATCATGAGGTCAGAAACAAAATGTTCTATCTACTCTATCAAAATCGTAAGATTATTCGGAGTCGTTATCAAGATAATCAAAGGATTGCATTCGAAAAAGCTTGACATGTCATGAAACTCAATATTTTAGAAGTCAAATTTCTCAAAAGTAGGCACTGAGCAGCGACAACTTTGTAATTCTAGGGTAGCGAATGGGAGACAGCCTTTTAACCA
>NW_004797671.1:49019-51019 GCF_000002075.1 Aplysia californica
TAAAAAAAATATTTTTTTAAATTTGAAATCCGCGTTATGGATTTAAACCTAGACCATTCCCTCTATAGTCCAACATGAGAATATTGTACAAATGACGCGCTTACTTCAACTCCTGCGCTAAAAAAAAGTAAGAAAAGAAAAAAGAAGCTGGAAAAGACAGAAAGAAAATGAACAGAAAAGTCTCAGGTTAACAGACAAAAGTAACTGGTACCGTAATTGTTGCTGCCGTTTTCTCTCCAATCACGACCCACCTCTTGTTTTTCTTTTCTCTTCCTCCATCGAAAACGACACCAACAGCAACAAAAAATAATTGCGTCACCAGGAAACGTAATGATGACAGTACGGATGATGTGGACCGCACAATTTGTAATAATTAAAAAAAAAAAATTTTTAATAAAAATTTAACATTGAATTTTTAAAAAATTAATATAAATTAAATAATGAGAAGAAGACTGCAACAAATAGACAGAAAAAATAGCAATCGGACGATAACAACAAAAAACAACAACAAGAAAAAGAGCAAAAACATTTAGGTCAACAAAAACGAGAGCAGAAACAGAGCTGTAGTATCACTTTGCACAAAGTAAATCTACTCCACACACACACAACACACATCACGTGAGGCCACTGCTGGCGAAGCTGACGAGGGAAATAAATTGTACAGAACGTCTTGGACAAATTAAATAATGAAATATTGAGATAGAAATTACCTTTTCTCGCAGCCAGGAATGGAATACACGCAGAATCACACGTTCTGATGTTCAGGACAGAGTAAGAAAACGAATTTTGAATTTCCAGACAGAAATCCGTAATATAAATCAAACGTCTGCAGAATTATGAAGTTTCTGCGCGCACCTATTTACTGCAAACAGGTGTAGTCGAGACTTTCTGTTTCTAAATGCACAGAAATTATGTTGCCAAGCTTTTGTGCGAGGTTTGGAAAAGTAATCAAGGTGTTCCAAGTGTTTTCAGATTGATGTGAGCATCTCTGTCGAAAACTGCACAAAGTGAGAGACACGTTGAGCCGCGCCTTTTTCTAGAAGCCAGAAAACAAAAAATCACGTGTATGTATGTCCCTTGTATTGTAATCATGTGTCGGGGGGAGCGTCACGAGGCACCGGCCAAAGACGAAGACGAAGAATTCCCCTGTGCCCCACCTCTCCTCACTTCCAACGACGCGGCGACGGAGCTGTTGTTGCTGCTGCTGCTGCTGCTGCTGCTGCCAGTGTAGGTGAAGGTGTTGTTGTCGTTGGTGGTGGTATTGTTGGTGCTATTAGTGTTGGTGGTAGTTGTTGCGGTGGACAGTGCAGTGCAGTGCAGGGGGTCGCTCCCTCCCGTGACTGGAGTAGCGGTGTGCGTGTCTGTATAATATACCGCAGTCAGTGGCAGGCGAGAGTGCAAGCGCACCGCTTTTGTGGGCTGCCTCACGCTCCTGTTTGCTCGCGCGCACTCTCCGCTGTCGTTAGATATAATATGTAGAACATCGGGGCTAAGGCACGCGCTCGTCAACAGAACCAGATCGAACAAGTTCACGCATTTTCACCAGTAGGGAAAGGTTGGTCTTTTTTGTGTGTCTTTTTTTTTTTTTTAAACATCTTTAATGTCCATTTTAAAATACATTTCTGCGAGAATTTTTATTGATCAAAGTCAAAGGCACACAAAACAAAGCAATCTCAGTTCCCAGTTTCCAAGAACATTGGAAGTTGCAGAACTTAAACAGCCATTTTCACGTTAATTTAACAAATCTGACACCAAGCGACCCTCACCTCTTTCAGTCGCAAATATCTCGACTTGTATTCAAGTGACACGGGGATTCTTTCATGAAAACGAAGACAAATGAATAATCTATAGGGCAATACCAATTTAGTTCCACGTGTCCAAAACTTGACGAGCGCCTGATTTCCCCGTGACGTGACACACATACGTATAGATGAGCCTGACTTTTTTTAGAAGAGCCCGATTTCCCGTGCCCGCCCCTCGCCCCACCCCACCCTCCCCTC
>NW_004797671.1:51213-54729 GCF_000002075.1 Aplysia californica
CCACCCCCATGTTTCCAGATGTACGTGGACAGAACTACGTCACAGCTGACTCCCACAGCTGTCAGGACACGGCCGGATGTGACAACACCAGCGCGCGCGCCACACGCCGCCATAGACATTTCTATGTATACAACTGACGCGCGCTCCCATTGGCTCGAGGAACGGGACGAAGCGTGAAGTTGGTAGTCTGCAGGCTACGCTTGGCAGGCAAGAGTTGATATAGCATGGTCGTAGTGAGGTATGTGAGGACAAAACATATGAGTTATTACTGCTCAGCCTTAATTGACACGACTTACAAATTTAACAGCCATCTCCGATAGACCCCAGCAGAGCGAATTAAAAGTCTTGACAATATTCCACAAACGACGTCCCATCGGTGATTCGAACTGGGTCACCCCAAACCCCTGAACAGGAAGTTACAGGCGCGGTATCGTGTGGGTTTAATCAATGACAACCTCTTATCCACGGGACAGTTGAAACTACAGTGCTGTGGTGTATTGCCATACTGGATATAAAATAAGCCTTTTTTTTTTTACTATTGATAGACACAGGTTTTTGATTAACCCAAGGGCGGTAAGCCCTTTCCCTGCTCTGTCGTAGCAAGTTTTCTTTGAAATATGTTTGCATTTGATTAATTTTAAAATCCAAATAGCTCCACTTTTTTTTTTTTTAGCTGTTGTTGTTTCTGCTAAACTCAAAAGCGCAATTTAATTGAAATGGGCAGGGTAAAAAAAGGAAGGGGAAACATTTCAGAGAAAAAATAGGAAATGTGATGTACTGTTAGGACACAGCTCCAGTACAGGCAAATAAATACAGTTGACTCTGCTTGTGTTGATCTCACTTGAGTCGATCTTTTTCTTGGGTCCCAGCACCTCTTCTATGTTACAGATTTCAACTGTTAAGTTGAACTTCGGATGAGTTGATCTTTTTACACCTCCCCCGACGACATCAACTCATCCGTAGCCGACCGTATATGTGAAATATGAGGAAAGAGGGAAACTACTGCTGACTTCCAAAGGTTAATGTAGAATTATTTTGTGCCGCCTCCACCACCACCCCCCCCCCGCCTCTCCCTCCCCCCCCCCCCCCCCCCCCCCCCCCCTCTCCCCCCTATTGCAAAAACAATTTCTTTTTTTAATGGAACACTTTAGTAATTCAGAAGGCAGGCTTTCACCCCAGGCTGAGAGGTCTACAACATCCCCGCGGACAGTCTGAGTTACTCGATAAAAATGTTCCCGTCTTGGGGATCGAACTCGGGTCTTCTGCAAGTGGCTGGGAAGCGCCTAAAATCAGGATAAAAATTGTCAAACCGGCTGTGTTATCCATTTCATTGTTTAGACGAGCGCTTCATTTCACCACGACGCCTCAATATCTATGACATATTCTGATAAAAAACCGATGGTATTCTGACAACACATGCATTAACCCCTTAACAGCCAGGCCCAAGAATTGAGTGACGGAGCAGGTCTGGGGGTAAAAGTGCATTCCTGTGTTTCATGAATCCCAGTCTATAGGACTAAGAGTGTTTTTACGGCACTTGAAGCACAAATAAGTGATGTAAGTGCCGAAGATTTGAAGTGTTATTAGAGAGTGACATAAGGACCCCCCCCCCCAAAAAAAATCCCCACAAAAAACACCAAAACAAAACAAAAACAAAAACAAAAACCAAACCAAACAGAGTAGAGATAGGACGATATGCATTTAAAAGGAAATAAGGAGCATACCATCCGAGAATATCCTCTAACCACCCACGAATGAAAATCAAATGCAGGCAACTTTTTAGCTTTAGTTAAGACACGTTTACTTGTGTTGGTTTCCCCTCTCAACCAAGAGCGGATGACCGCCCACGCTCTCGACATCCCAACGATAGCGACGGTGAACAGATCTCGCAGAGACGACCTCTGGCTTTGCAAAACGCTGCCCTGCCCTGCACTCTCCCAAACTATCTTTTTCCCGCATCCACAAGAACTTTGATGGATTTAGTCACAAAAAACTTACTACTTGTCTTCGGTGATTAAACGAAATTATGTAATATGCATGGATTAAGTCATTAGGTGAAAAACTGACCAGATGCTTACATATCTTTGAGTAGATTGTCCTCTATCAACAAGTGCATATGGTTGTGTAGTTAAAATAACATTGGAATTAAGCTGCTGTTATTAGACATGGCGTATGCAAATGAAGAAACCCCATAAAATGAATAAATTATTTCATTTTTAATTTTATATCAAATTTCATAGAACTTAAATTTCTGCAGCTTAAATGTTATACAGTGAAACTTGGATTCAACGAACTCAGATTCAATTAACTTGGATTCAATGAAAACTCAGAGTCAGCGATTTGAATTAGATTCCTCGTTATTTATTCATAAAAATAAATTTTTAAAAATAACTCGGATTCAAGGAACACATAAATAAGCAAGCTCGGATTCAACAAAAACAGGTGTAGGGTGATCCGCCCGCATTGACGAGGCTTCGCTCAATTTTCTCCCGAAACGAATCTTATCTATTCCTGGAAACCATTCATGGGACCTGCACCGTAAACCATAATTTGCTTATCCTATTGTTTATTTAGTATGTGACTAATCAGCGGCCTTCTTTCATACCAACACACGCGTTGTTAGCACGCATACCGGTCAGTTATTTTTCCCCACCGTCTACTGACCAATATTACAATGATAGGCTAGTCTTGACACAGACCTACGTAATGGATCGTGCCCTGAACTGTGGAATCAAACGTTGCCGTATGCTAAGCTCTACATAGCAACTTAACTTGTTCGGCAAACCAAACGTTATAACAGAGGATAGATAGCACAGGCGTGAATTTGAACAAATCGGCCTTTTTTGCACACTGTGCATTTGGTACAGTTCATTGTTCAGTGTATTTTCCTGGAATTTTTCCGCATTTCTCGGGTAGGGCATCAAAGGAACGAAATTTCCTCTAATTTGAAACCAAATCACTTTTGACAGAGAAAGTCGAATACGTTATACATTTCTTGCTCGGTGTCTATGATTATCAACTCAAAACATCTTGTTTGCTATAACTAACACTCGGATTCAACAAAATTGAAGGTCAGGCCCGCCGAGTTCATTGAATCCGAATTCCCATAGTGGGCACAACAGTGATGGTACCACAACTCACGAGGTACTGCTCTGAACTGTGTAATTTGAGGAGGATAGTATGGGTTGGGAATGGAGGGGGTTGCATGGGTTGGGGAGGGAGTGAGATAGAAAGATTGGAAAGGGAGGGGGACAGAGGAGGTTGGGGAAGTAGCAGGAATGAGGGGATGAGGGAGGATAGAGGGGTCGAGGAGGTAGCTGTATAGAGAGTGTCTAGACTGGGAAAGGGGATAAGGGTTTTGGGTAGGGGTGAAAAGGAGTCCCGGGGTGTGGTTAAAATTGTAGGGGAAAGAAGAGTGGTGAAATGAGGAGCAGCGATGGAAGGGTGATGATGAGAGGTTGGGAGAGGGAATGAGGGTTGGGGGGTAGTTGGGGGTGAGGGTTTAAGGTTAACGGA
>NW_004797671.1:57053-58963 GCF_000002075.1 Aplysia californica
AGAGAGAGAGAGAGAGAGAGAGAGAGAGAGAGAGACAGACAGACAGAGAGAGACAGAGAGAGACAGAGAGAGACAGAGAGAGAGAGTGAGAGAGAGGGGGGAGGCCTTGTGGTGAATTCAGGCGCTCGTCAAAATGATAAAAAGGAACAAACAGGCATTGTTCCGTCGGTTTGGCAAATGTTATCTTTTTTGGCTCAACACATTTTATGTCCATATAAAAATACATTCCCATGTGTGTTTGACTAAACAACGTTGATTAAAGGCACGAAATATGTCATTTTTCGAATTTCAAGGACCCTTAAGCTATTGAGGTTACCAAAATTTGGAGATCATTTTCTCACTAATTTTACCACTCAAACCAGACGACGCCGCCTCCTTCAATCTCAAATATCTCAATCTCTTTTCAAGATACATGGGCATTTTTTTTCATTGAAAACAAGGCAAATCAATAAGCACTGAAATGATAGCAATAACTCCTGTTTTAGTAAGTGTTTGGCGGCATTTGCAATACAATAAGGTCGTATAAGCGCCGAAGATTAGAGGTGTTGCAAGAGAGTAACAAACACAAAAAAAGAAGGAGGAGAGGTAAGGATGATAGATGTTTGATAGAAAAGAAGGAGCAAACCACACCAGAGCACCCACCAACCACCCACACAATAACTCCACATGCTAAAAAATTGACGAGTGCCTGCACACATACATGCAGTTTTACATGAGACGTGAGTCTTCCGGACGGTTCGGTCCACAAGATACATCGAACTGAAGAGCAGAAATTGTCAAAAACACTGTCTTGTTGGGGATAAAATTAAGCACACTATAAATTTCTGCTTCATTAGTCTTTTGAATGACTTTTTCTGTTATGAAATCACTACAAAATGTTTTATATTTACTGTTAAATGTGATTATTTAATTATTTTTGAGAATGTCTTTGGTCTGTGATGCTTTATTTTGTAACATTAAGTAGATACTTCAGAGTTTCAGTAAATTAATATTGTTCGAAATTTACCAGGCAAATCGCATAGCACGAATAAGAGGGAATCTTTAGCTTTCCACTGAGACCCATTTCAAACCCTTGGGATCCCCTTTGTGGTTAACGAAAAAGCTTGAAAGAAGGATTTTATTTGTAATTTTTTAACCTTTTTTTTTTGGTAAGTGTTTTACGGTGCTCGCATTGCATGAGGTCATATGAACACGCGGGACACATAAAGCATTTTCAGTTGGTAGGAAATTTTGAATTTTGCCCTGGTGGCATCCGAAGCCTACTCTTGTCGATTTTAGACCACCAGGATTCGAACCCGGGACCTCTGAAAGAGAGGCTAACACCTATACCTCTAGACCACGAGAGCCCCCTGTACTTGTAAACATTTCAATGACCTCCTTAGAGACGAAGGGTAACTCCCTAGACTCCAATCCTCTGATTGGGGCAAAGCTTCTTAGGCATATTAGCTATCCAAAATGGTTCCAGGCACGATGTAGTCATTGATGGCGCCGTAAAACTCAAACAAAAAAACACGATGCATAATATTATTTTATTATTGTTATTATTATTATTTTTGTTTGTCTTCAAACTGTTTTAGGTGACGAGAAATGTATCGTAGCTATCAGTACAGTTTGGTTTTTTGTTTCGGTTTGTCGTCCCTTGCAGAACTGTAAGTAGGTCATTAAAATTTAAGGCACAGATTAATTATTTCGACCGTGCCTGACAGGGCCAACCCGAGGTGAGAGGGAGGAGTCCCCGCAGAAAAAACACATATACTCATCCCCACGTGGGAATCGAACTAGAGTATCCTGCATGATAGGCAAATAGTCTTACCGTAACACCACAGACGCCAGTTCAGTTCAGTCAGTGCAGGTGTTTTGTGGTCTGTTGAATTAAGTCCCCAACTGTTGTCCTCGGTTTCTTGTGGGGG
>NW_004797671.1:61549-63699 GCF_000002075.1 Aplysia californica
GCATGCCTCCTCCTCTTCCTATCCTTTGCTCTCTCTCTCTCTCTCTCTCTCTCTCTCTCTCTCTCTCTCTCTCTCTATTTCTCTCTCTCTCTCTCTCCCCCCCCTCTCTCTCTCTCTCCATCTCTCTCTCTCTCTCTTTCTTTCTCTCTCTCCCCTGACTGTGTCGTATAGAGCATAACGAAAGAACATCTCAACGACTGAAGTCGAAAATCTGCTCCGTTTAAACTCTCCATATTTTTACTTTTTTGAGTAATGTGTTTTGCGGCGCACACAACTGCTTAAGGTCGTAGCCTATGAGAGAGCGGGACACACCAAACATTTTCAGTGGTTAGGAAATTTTGAATTTTTCCCGGGTGGCGGCGAAGCCTACGCTTTTTTATTTTAGACCATCAAGAGCTTTAACGTGCGCAACTTGCCCACGGTGAGTTTTTACGTCCCCATTGACACAGTTTAGAGCAATCAGGAGGCGGGCTGCCGACCCTGCCTGCCTGGACCAACAAAATCTGAGAATGAGATGGCAACAACATCTCAGCAATAAAGACGAAGCTTTTTCCAATGCAATTCTATGAGTATCTTAAATAACGACTCTGAATAACCGTACGATTTCGAGAGAGCTGATAGAATATTAATTTTTGGTTTCTTACTCCACGGTCTTATTAACTCAAAACCGCCAAAACAGCTGGAGCTTTGTAAATCTAAGGTAGCGACTTGATCACGGATCCTGTCTACGATTTTTAACCGACGTCCTGTGCAGCGTTTTCTAAGAAATATTCCTATAAAAATGTCTTGTTCAAAACTAGTGTGCCTCTTTTCGTGACCAAGGCATTTAAGGGGGCGGGTACACCCCCAAAGTACCAATTCGGCTCAAAATTATGGAATTTGAGTTGAAGGCATTTTTAAGCTTCCCCAGCCTCTACTACGACTGTTTCATCGCATCAGAACCCCAAAAACCGCATTTTCCCCCCATACCGGGCATTTGTCACCACCATTACCCCATAAAGTCAATATTTTATTTTTCTTTATCGGCTGTTTACTCAAAACGCGACTTTTCTCTATACTTTTTTGAATAACTCCACCATTTTTTATCCAATCTTCATGAAATTTTTTCAGAAAAAAGAGAAAATGTAATACTAAACGATTTGTCTGTTGAATATTTATTTGATATATGGAATAGATTTTTGGTGGTGGAGTCTGGAGTGTGGACTTTTACGGATTTTTTGCAAACTTGAATGCTACCTCAAGAAAAAACTCATTGAAAAATTTTCTTATTCGTCAATGACGAGCAATAAGTGCGGTATTCATTACGCAAAACATGTCAACAAAATCCAATATGACAGCTGTATCCATGGAAACGAAACTTTTTTCTCAAATTTGATTGCGGATTTTAAGACTCCTAACAATTCTTGTCATAAGTGTGAAATTTGGTAAAATTTAATGTAGTAATAAGAGAGATAACGTTCAGGTGTTGCCCCCCCCCCCCCTCCTTAATGTTCCCTATTCTGGTTGTATCAAGACAAAAGAATAACAAGATTAGCTAACGTGGTAGCCTAGTGGTTAAGCTCTCTGACTCGCAACGGTTAAGGGCCCGACACTGTGTCCTTGGAAAAGGCACATCACACCAAGTTTCCTCACTTCACCCCGGTGGGAATTGGTACCCAGCCTATAGACAGCGAAAGATCATATTATATTAGTGTTTGAGCGCTTAATCGGCTGCTTGCACTGTATGTTTCCGGGGGAGCTGAGAATGTTTCGGGGTGTTCTATGGTCTGCTGGGGTAATAATATAGTGTAAAGCTCATAAAGTTTGCTCTTGAGCGGGAGTATGCGCTATGCAAATGCAATTTATTATAATTATTATCAAATTTTAAATGATATAAATATACCGCTGTAGGTAGGTCATTATTCACCGGTACTTTCTACTCGACTGACCGTGTAGGACAGTCGGGTCAGGCGGTGTTTTCATCAGAGCACTTCATTTAATTTTTTTTTCATTTCAGGAAAATAAAAACCAACAGTATTAGGTGCAAATTTAAAGGGCAGTAACTCTGTCATTGTTGTTCCAGTTTGAACAATTAAACTTGGAAGAAGTAAAATCAAAATAATGCAACCCACGGGACGTCAGATGTGCAAAATGAATCAAGCTTTAAGGGG
>NW_004797671.1:63851-68152 GCF_000002075.1 Aplysia californica
TTAGTGTTTTACGGCTCTCGCAACTGCATAAAGTCAATGAGCGGGAGGGACACATTAAACATTTTCAGTTGGTAGTTGCATTTTGCCCGGGTGGCTGCCAAAGCCAACTCTTATCGATGTCAGACCACCAAGAGATCTTTAACGTGCGCAACTTGCACTCGGGACCTCCGAGAATTTTAGACCTTATTCGAGAAGGCTAGGTGTTAGATTTACCTACCATAAGATCAGGGGTGTGGATGAAAGACGGCAGTTAGAAGGAGCCAAGGAGTAGCAGCAGAAAGGCTGCAGAAAGAGTCAGGATCCCAGAGAAGGGGCAAAAGAGGCGAGAGGGTGGGGGCAGAAAGTGGAAATGAAAGCAGACGACAGAACATTGCTAGAAAGCAGGAAAGGTGGTAAAAGGAGAAAAGTTCAGAAAAGAACATTTTCCGTCTGTCCGGATTCGAACCCAGGACCAATTTGTAAGACAGGTGAACACCTTAACCTCTCTACCACAAGAGCACACTCGTGAAGTGTCAAGTTGTAAATTAAACAACAAAAAAACAACCTTCAAAGCTTCTTAAAAATCAACCGCAATACGTACATGTATTTGCGTATGTATTCAGAACTTCAGTGAGAATTTTAATTGTTCAAAGTTTTGGGGAAATCGGTGTAAAGATGAGAGAGGAATTGCCTTTTGAATAGCTCATTAATTGTACTTTTTAGACGTTTCAGACCACTTAGACAGCCGGTGTATCTGTGTATAGTCCAGTGGTACTGATACTTTTGTCTCTTCCACCGAGCTTCACGTGGGGTTTTTTTTTTGTGTTGTCTTGTTTTCTTTATAGCAAAATAATCAAATACATGTTTAGTTAAATTGCCGTATCTTTGACTTCAGCCTCCTTACAGGCAATGTCATAAAGTTATATACTAAATAAATATACGTATATTTTATTTTCTTAAACAGATGTCGGCTTGCATAATTTCAATGTCAAAAAGCCCCCATAGAGTAAGTCGTCTCTACCAAATATATTTTATGTTATTTAAATGGTGGGACCTACTAATTCAAAGTCCCTTTGTAATAACAGCGGTCCTTGAAAACTCCACAAAACGACCCGAGTTAAAGAACGCTCAACAATATGCCTTACGATGCAGTGGAATCGGGCGCTCGTCAATTTTTGGACATATAGAGTTTTTGGTATCATCTTTAAGCGTGTTTCCTTTGTCTTGGTTTCGATGAAAATATTATCCATCTATCTTTAATAGAAGTCGAGATATTTGCAATTGACGGAGGTGGGTTGCCTGGTTTCAGAAGTAAAATTAGCGAAAAAATAATCCCTTAAATCAACGTTTTTCCTAAAAAATTAACACATAAAAGTGTTTTTGAATGAACATACAAGGTGTTGAGCCAAAAACACAAATTCAAAAGAAATGTCCAAACTGGCTGAAAAATGCCGATTTATTGAATTTCATTGTTTTGACCCGCGCCTGATTTCCCCCCGTTGTCTCTCATATGATATCAACTGTGCTAACGAGGCGCCCCCCTGCACTCTAAATGATAACTTGTTTATTTGTTTTAGTAGGTTTTATGCGTTCACAACTGCATTAGGTCATATGAGCGCTAAGGGGTGGATGTCAACAGAGAAGTCCAAACGAGGAATCAGGCTTACACTGCTCCCCTCTCTAGCCTCAACTGCACAAAGTCTGCTTCGACTATCAAGGCACCCCAGAAATAGCAATTCACAAGAGAGTGACAAACATACAAAGGAAGTAGAGGAAAATGACGATAGTATGGATGAGGAAAGAAAAAGCAGCAGTTCACCCTATGTTGTTCCGGCACAGTATGAGCAAGAAATTGATAAATCAGCCCATTTTCTATTCTACTGCACATTATAAGAATATGTTAATATACCCATTTGGGAATGGCCTAAAGACAATTCAAACAACGATATCCTGAAAACAGACAGTTTCAGGCTTGGAGAACTACGGCAAAACGTCCCCACAGATTGTGCTTATCTCGTGTGCCAGGTCATCGCTGTCGAGAGCAAACCGCTATGTCTATGGTGGCGTCGTGCCACAGTTCAGAAGTACACGGTCATCATAATAGATATAATAATATATTAATGTTATACATAATATTATATAAAAATATATTATATTTCTGTGACCTGCAGAAAACGTGCCCGAAAGGGCAGAGCATGACACAGCAAGAACGATATAATTATAGGGCCTTTAAACTAGCATACTGGGTACACACAAACTTCGCTAGCAAATTCTAATTGATACAAAACCAAACGTTCTAAACTCTGAATAAAAACAAATAAAAACATCGTTTCCATTAATTCAACCCATACCAGCCCCTGGCCTTTAAAACGGTGTAGAAAAGTAGCAACAGCAACAAAATCAAAACAACAGCAACAACAACAAAAACATAAATAGCAACAAAGAAAAAAGGGGAAACGGGCAACAACACCAGACAATTTGACAGACGCTGTTCCCCAAGACACCCCCCCCCCAAAAAAAAAACAAAAAAACAACAACAAACAAACAGCTCTAAACCACGAAAACCAATAACATTCACGTCCTCTTCCCGTCCCGCTCTTTCTTAAAGAAAAACACAAAAGCTGTACACACGAAAAAGACATTTTGTTTCACGTTCACAAAAACTGACGCATTACGGAAAAATGGACATCCTTCCATCCGTCCATTTATCCTTTCATCCATTTACCCTTTCATCCATTTATCCATATTGCAGCCGTAAGGGAAAAAGATGAGAGTTCCCGTGTCGTTAGCGAGGCAATTAACTGTTAAGGACAGGACAAAATCGTTTCCACATTAAAGCTCTTCTCATTTTTAAACTGTTTAATGAGGCCATTACGTTAAGCTGTTCACAAATCTGTTTCAAAAGTCCGTATTGTTGAGGCTGAAAAAAAAAGTCAAAGTTTTTTGACATTCCTCGCCGTTCCTTACACCGGGCGGCCTCAGGTGGGACTTTGTGTATTTCACAACACAACAACCAGGTGTTGTACATTCAGAGTTCTCTCTTCCACTCTTCCTCTCTTCCACTCTTCCACTCTTCAACTCTTCCTCTCTTCCACTCCTGAATTACTATGCTCTTCCACATTTCCACTCTTCCACTCTTTCACTCTTCCATTCTTCCACTCGGGGCTCTCGTGGCCTAGAGCTTAAGGTGTTGGCCTCTCATTCAAAGGTCCCAGGTTCGAATCCGGGTAGAGACCGAAAAAATTTTTTCTCTTAAATTGTCTCCTTTCACTTCCTGTCCAGCTCTTTAGCAACCTTCTGTCGTCTGATTTCGTCTCCTCTTTCTGCCCACACCCCTTCATCCCCTTTGTCCTCTCCTCTGAACTCCTGACTATTTCTGCATGCTTTCTACTGCTACGCCTTGGCTCCGTCTTTCTGCTGTCTTTCAGCCACACCTCTGATCTTCTGGCAGGAAGGTTCTATACCTAACCTCCTCGGAGAAGGGCGAAAAATCTCGGAGGGCTCGTGTGCAAGTTGCGCACGTTAAAGATCCCTGTGTGGTCTAACATCGATAAGAGTAGGCGTCTGCCGCCATTAGAGCAAAGTTCAAAATTTCCTACCTACTGGAAAAGTTTAGTATGTCCCGCGCGCTCATATGACCGTATGCAGTTGCAAGCGCCGTAAAACACTTACCGAAAAAAGTAAATTCTTCAACTCTTCCGCCCTTCCACTCTTCCACTCTTTTTATTCTTCCACTTCTCCATTCTTCCTCTCTTCCACCCTTCCACCCTTCCACTCTTCCCCCATTTCACCCTTCCACCCTTCCATTTTCCCTTCCTTTCACTCTTCCACCCTTCCAATCTTCCATTCTTCCACTCTTCCACATTTCCAATTCTCCGCTCTTCCATCCTTTCACTTTTCCACCCGTCTATTATTTCACTCTTCCACCCTTCCACTCTTCCAATTTTTCCCTCTTCCAATGTTCTACTATTCCAACCTTCTACTTCTACTCTTTCACTCTTCCATCCTTCCACCTTTCCACGCATCCACTTTTCCACTCTTCCATTCTTCCACCCTCCCATTCTTCCACTCTTCCACTCTTCTACTATTCCACTCTTCCACTCTTCCATTCTTCCAACCTTCCACTCTTCCAACATTCCATTCTTCCACCATTCCACTCTTCCAATCCTCCACTCACTCCAATCCTCCACTCTTCCACTCTTCCACTCTTCCACCCTTCCAACTGCAGTGAGGTTACTGAACACACAGTGCTACAAATGAAACAAAAAAAAAGAGAGAGAGAGAGAGAGAGAGAGAGAGAGAGAGAGAGAGAGAGAGAGAGA
>NW_004797671.1:68252-69359 GCF_000002075.1 Aplysia californica
GAGAGAGAGAGAGAGAGAGAGAGAGAGAGAGAGAATGAATGTTTTACGGAGCGGGTTGTCCCAGCCCGTGAGAAATGGATTTACTTGGCCTAATGTCCTGTCTTGTTGTGCGTTTGCGTGAGTGCACCTTTAAATCTAACTTTTGTAACGTCTACTGCCATTGTTAACGACCAAGACAAATTTCTCCCTGCGAGACGAATAAAGATTGTCACTGTCATTGTCATTGTCATTCCTTTCATAAATTGTTACACTCAGACAGACCCAGGCGAGGCGTATCTTGTCGCCATGATGCGGGACATGTTACATCATCCACAGAGATGATGAGTGTCTACAGCAATTGTTGCATGCCCTCAAACATTAATGACAGGATCGTTCACTGTTTATAACCGGGCAAAGTGCCTTTCCCAAGGACACAATACCGGGCCCCTGGCGGGATTCGAACCCACAACGTTACGGTTGCGAGTCGTAGAGCCTAACCAATAGGCCACCGACACCACAACTTTGCATAGAGGAAGTAGATTGTCGCCCATGTACTTTCCCCCTCCCTTCATATCGTCACTTCCTTGAATGCTCCAAAGGAGATATATGGTCAATACGGTTGTACTGAGTGTTTTATTGTTTAACGGATGTGATTGGGAATTTTTATAGTTATAGAAAGATGGGGGTTTTTTCGATTGAATTTTGCACAGAATGATGCACCCGAAGCAAACTATGTATGTGCCTTTGGTGATTATTGGAGAGGTCACGTGCAATCTCAAAATTACAACGTTTATTTGACAGTTTTGGCCGTTTTGATTTTCTAAGAACATGGAGTCAGAAATCAAATTTTCTATCTGCTCGATCAAAATCGCAAGATTATTCAGAGTCATTATCAAGATATTCAACAAATTGAATTCGAAAAAGCTTGAGATCTTGCGAAACTCAACATTGTTTACGTCAAATGCCTCAAAACTAGGTACTGAGGAGATAAAACTGTAATTCTGGGGTAGTAACTTTTCGTTCCTGCAATGTGACGTGTGTCTGAGAAGGAAGAGATAGATAGATAGATAGATAGATAGATAGATAGATAGATAGATAGATAGATAGATAGATAGATAGATAGATAGA
>NW_004797671.1:70712-72832 GCF_000002075.1 Aplysia californica
AGAAGTTGCCCCTCCCCCACTCATCTCCCTCACGGTAAGAACTGCTCCACCAACATACCCCCTCCCCAAAAGGTAAGAGCTGCTCCGTCCCCTCTCCCCACGGTCAGATTTGCCTCTCTCCCCAACGGTAAAGGCTGAATCAGATAGGGAGATAACTCTCAAGACAACTCAGTTTCTCTTCTCAAAGTTGAAAGAGTGTAAGCTAGTGTTCGATTATTTATCTATCTATCTATCCATCTATCTATCCATTTATCTATCCATCTATCCATCTATCTATCTAAATCGACGCAGTTTCACCGCGTAGAGCAAGTTTCGTTTAATTTTTTTTAATCCGGGGAGGCTTAACACCTTTCACGTGCGTTTAAAACACATTCTGAGTGGGTTTTTACTGAAAAACGATGATCAAAGTCACAAAAATGAAATAGTATGATAAATGTGTAGTTTCCAAGGACACAACAGTGTTCTGGAATTCACCAAACTTTAGTGACCATTTTCTTGCTAAAAAAAAAGAAAGCTCTGACATCAGGCGACTCTAATCTTCCTCAATCACACTTAATACTTGTATCTCGAATTCTTCTCTATTCAAGAATGATGGGTAGTTCTTTAAGTCTTCAAAAGCACTCAAATACGCTCTAGGACGATACCAATAACTTTTGCCACAGTTGACGACCGGCTGATTTTCCTGCGTTGTGACAAGTATCATAATATTATGTGACTGACTGACATGGTGGAAGGGACGACATAAAAGTAATAACTAAGTGGGTTTATCGCCCCTCGCAAAACTATGATATCATGGGAAATCAAAATGTCGTGTCTCCACGCCAAGATCAGTGGTTGCCAAAAATCGCTACCTCATAGTAATAACATTCTGTCTGCTCAGTACCTGGTTTTGAGAAACCTGGTGTGAAAAAAAAATGGTTTCACAAACTGTCAAGCCTTTTCAAATGCACAATTCTTTGAATGCTTTGTTAATGACACCAAATAATATTACGATTTTGATAGAGCAGATAGAACATTTAGGTTTCTGATCTCAAGGTATTAGTAACTTTCTAATTATAAGGTAGAGAACTTTAGATGCTGATCTGGCTTTTTGTGTGTGTGTGTGTGTGTGGTGGGCGGTGGGCGGTGGGGACTTCCCGGGTGGTGACAACAGGCATCATATATTATTCTAATGGAACTAAGCCCGTTTGTGAGGTCGGTATACATTTTTTTACACAGGTGCCCATTAAAATCTACAAAAATATGATTCAGTTAAGAATTGTCACAAAGGGTTATGTGAGCATATTTTAAAAGTTCGGAAACTACCTTTTGATTTTTCGGGTTTGATGGTTTTTCCTGTAAATCGAAGCTCTCAGATGTTTTCACTCTGCCATTAGCCATTTCATATTTTACTGGAAACTATTTTCGTTTCGGTTTGTGCTTCGTCGTGTTTCTGAGACAACTACTTCTATTATTTCCAGATCTAGAATCTCGATATCTAACTCTGTTTGGATGTATGCTTCGCAGTTACGATTGATACTTCAGGCTTAACTCATTGTATTGACTTTTTCTAGATACATTTGATGTGGTCATGTCCCCAACTCGTCGAGTTCGTTTATACCGACAAAATGTTTACTTCGTTGTTTTGACGTTTTCAAAATTTGGCGCGTATTTGGTCCGTAGTCATTTTTTTATTTTTTATTTAGAGAGCAAGACTCTAGATCTAGATCTCTCTATAGTCTAGACTTCTATAGCCTAGATGTATTTGGAGCACATAATTCAAGACTGATTTGGAGAAGTTAGCAAGAACAGAAGTGCTGTTTGTGCTTTGTCGTGTATTTGCCAAAGAGTTCTATTTCGTGTTTACAAAGCTGCTTCGACTGTTTCCAGATCTACTTCTTCTACTTCTTCTCGATCGCATCACACTTGAAGTCCGGTATCTGTCATAAATTGGGCCGTCCTGGTCAGTTCATCTGGCTGCCCGTATAGCTTCTCTTGTAGCGTCAGTGGGATTGGCCACGTTTCCTGTCTCAGGGCCCTGTGTGTCTTGCAGTGCTGAAGGATGTGTTCAACAGTTTGGTCCCCGTCTCCGCACTGGCATTTTGGTGATTGTACTAGTTTAAAACATTTGTACATATGTT
>NW_004797671.1:74988-76163 GCF_000002075.1 Aplysia californica
TGGTGAATACACAGTACAGTACATGGTGAATACTCAGTACAGTACATTGTGAATACACAGCACAGTACATGGTGAATACACAGTACAGTACATGGTGAATACTCAGTACAGTACATGGTGAATACACAGTACAGTACATGGTGAATACACAGTACAGTACATGGTGAATACTCAGTACAGTACATGGTGAATACTCAGTACAGTACATGGTGAATACACAGTACAGTACATGGTGAATTATACAGTACATTATGTTGTATCGGTACAGTACTTGGTGAATTATAGACAGCGTTATACAGGATCATCATCATTGCCTTTCTCACCTTGCACCATGGTATAGACCACGAGCAAACAGTTTCCACCTTTCTCTGTCCTGGGCCGGCGTCTTAATGTTATTCCATGTCTTACCACGTTTCCTGTACAACCTTCATTGTTCCCTCCGCCTCCCAAGATCAAAAAGTAAATAGCCGTGTTTGTTCGTGTTTCTGTAACTTTCAGTTTTAACAAGGCCTATGCAAACTGGCACTTTTCGGGAGACCAGACCTACTGACCTTTAGTCCCCTCTTACGAAACGCAGTACCACGGTAGGTGTTATTCTTTGCTCCCCCATAGTAAAACTAGCCTCTCCCCTCCCACCCCCACCCCGATGTGCAGGGTGCAGGCGGTTACTGTTAGCGGTTTGGGACCCAGATAATAATGTAGATTTTTCATTCGTTGCATGTTCTGTTAGAAAAAAAACTATACTTTCGATTCCAATCGTTGGGGTGATCAAACACATCAGCCAAATTGTCGGAATCCGGCCACGTATGTATACTTATCGCGCATTCCTACTTTCAAACGCCTTCGTCTCAATTATGTTTTTAGCATTTTCCAGGCGCTATTTTCTAATATGCAAAAAAATGTAGATTGTATTTATCAAGATATTCTCTCCAAACGTGGTATGTGTGTACTTCAACATGTTCCACAAGTCACTTAAGAATTAGATTTGGGGTAAAAAGGTGTTCTCGCATCCGATCCAGACATTGGGGATTGCCTTGTTAGTGAGACAACTTACTGGGCCTTCGGCATATTGTGGCAGGGTGGCCAGTTCCTTTCCACGCCGCCTTTACTTCCCCAACTCAAAAATCAGGAACCCATTACTGCTGGGTGGGCAGGAGGGGAGCGAAAAATATCCA
>NW_004797671.1:76832-77934 GCF_000002075.1 Aplysia californica
GAGAGAGAGAGAGAGAGAGAGAGAGAGAGAGAGAGAGAGAGAGAGTTATTTCGAAATATGAGGGGTTTTTTCAGCTTAAATATAATACAATAACACGTTCAACACGCCCATGGAATGAAACAATTCCCACGACTTGCAAGAGCACTTGTCGCACAGTAAATTCTGCGCAGAAAGTGTCGCTTACTTTTGTGTGGCAGCCATACGGGCGACATTTAACGCTACTCCCCAGTTCAACATGGACAATCGGAGAGTCAGGATGGCTTTGGTCAATTTGGGAATGTTGTGTTGAATGAGAAGCGGGAAAAAACACCATAGTATGAATACACAGGCAGTAAATACATTTCGTTTATTAACGGCCATTGAACTGTGGACTTCACCAAAACGCTGCTGTGCCGCGGCGTTGCAGAATGTGGGTGCGACACACATCTGCTACGTCAGGACTGAAAGTAACGCATGTCGCTCACGTGACCGCTTCCATTGTCTTCAGTGTATCACCAGACTGTGCAGTAATTCCTGCTGCGTTTTTTACATCTCGTCTGTGAGGACCCAAAGAGAGACAATTACAACACTGCAGGGTTCGCATGTCCCCCAACAATGTGCTCTGCTGCGCGTGACTCGGATGTCGCTTCACAATCACACAGACGTGTGACATACCACGAGGAAAAGAAAGCAACATTTCTGCTCAGGTGTTGGCAGTTTTGAACACGAACCAACACACACACACTCATTCACACACACACACTCACTCACTCTCTCTCTCTCTCTCACACACACACACACACACACACACACACACACACACACACACAATGCTACTCTTGCAAAGTCGTAACTTTTTTTGGCTGACTAACTTGTATTCCTGCTTTCCTCCCTCGATGTAATCCTTAAGCTAAAAACAGCTGTGGTAAAGGTCGTTGTTAGTTCTGCTAAGAGTTTTTGAGTTTTACCGGTTAAGTAACAACTACCAAAAATTAGAAGTTTCACGAGAGAGTAACAAAAAGGAGGAGAGGTTGGTACGATAGATGCTCTGTACGCTTCCCAGGAAGTTGATATTGATCCAGAATACTATCAGGTCTTCTTTTTTTCTTTTTTTTTTTTTTGG
>NW_004797671.1:78034-82178 GCF_000002075.1 Aplysia californica
GGCATGTGTTTTACGGCGCACGCAACTGCATAAGGTCATATGAAGGCACGGGGCACATTTAACATTTTCAGTTGGTAGGAAATTCTCTCATATCGATTTTGGATTAGCAAGGGATCTCTAACGTGCGCAATTTGTACATAGGATCTGCGAGATTTTTCTTCCTTGTCCGAGAAGGCTAGGTGTAAATCTTTCCTACCAGAAGATCAGGGGTGTGGCTGAAAGACAGCAGTGAGAAGGAGCCAATGAGTAGCAGTAGAAAGGTTGCAGAAAGAGTCAGGAGCCCAGAGCAGGGGGCAAAGGGGGAGAGGGGGTGGGGTGCAGAAAATATAGACGAAAGCAGACGACAGAACATTGTTAGGGAGCAGGAAAAGATGTGAAAGGAGAACATTTTAGAGAAGAAAATTGTCCGTCGGTATCCGGATTCGAACCCGGGACCTATTGAATGAGAGACGAACACCTTAACCTCAAGGCCACGAGATCCCTCAGTTTCAGATTGCCACCAGGTTTGTAGCTGGGGTAGTAGTATAGAATGAGATATAGATTATAAAGAGCATAAGAGCTTGGTGTTGAGCGGAAATTTTTCATCAAACGCAAGGCCAGTAAACTAACTTTATGATGATACCGATAACTTCTCATGCCCCTGCAACTGACTAGAGCATGAAAACACCGTGTCGTAACACAATGTATCTTCCCTGTAACTCCCCTTTCAATGTCAAGCGTAAAATTGACACATTTCAAGCAAGTCATTTCTTTTTGCTCATGTAACCGTGTGGTCACCGACTAGCACTGTTTTGTAAACAAGCCCGGGTTCAGATTCTTCACGCTGACAACCTTGCCATGTTGTCCATTTTCCAAGCACGTCATTATTTCATTCCTCAAGTGTGTCGAACGAGTTGAACGTGCGTTTGCCTGTGTGGATGGAGTCAACTGCCTAACCCGATGAAAATTTATTACTAAAAATCTTGTTTTGAAGTCATCACGTTCTTGGGCTGGTATAATGGTGTATGGACAAGAACTGACAATTTGAATTACTGGTACTTAGGATGACTCTGCATGGTGAGGTGACAGCCAAATGTTTACAAAAATAATGTGATTGTTGTGCTCTTAGTTTTGAGGAGCGTTACTAACAGGTTTAGTGCAGCAAGCTTATGATGGTTGAGTTGAACGCCCCTACCAACACTATTCATCATCATCATCATCATCATCATCATCATCATCATCATCATCATCATCAACATCATCATCATCATCGCCCTTCTCGCCCTGGATCAGGATATAAGCCACGAACAAACACATTCCACCTTTCCCTAACCTGGGCTAACCACTTCATGTTGTTCCATGTCTTCCCACTTTTCTGTACATGAATTTCCGTGACTCTTCCTCAGGTTCCACGTAGTCTTCCCCTTGATCTATTACCCTATGGGTTCCAACCAAACACTCTTCTTGTTATGCAGTTGTTTGGCTTCCTGAGAGTATGATCAACACTATTACTTCGGTCAATGAAGAGACCGGACTTCTGAATTTAACACCTGTCTTCAATAGCACAGAGCCAAATGGGTTAGGCGCCCTAGAATTTCCACCAAAAAAGGACTCAAGTTCAAGAACACCTTACCTAATCTAAGATCCGAACCAAAGTCCATCCGCTCCATAGTCCAGCATGATACCAACTGAGCTAACGGGGCACCCACAAACAGGTTACTAGACTGAAAACCTAAACAGTGAGGGGGGCAAACAAAATTGAAGAAGTCAAGAATATAAAAGGTCTAAATCACATTGATTAGCGTTTCCAAATAAATTGGAGCCTATAAAATCCAACCCTCTACAAAATTGACAAAACAAGCCTCCCTCCCACCCCCACTCCTCCCCCACAAACAACTGGACTTCAGCTTGAAACATGTGCATATTATACTGCTGAGTTTGTAAAGTCCAGAACTTTGATTAAACTCCTTCCAGTCAATTTACACAAATGTGTTGCGTTGTTGCCCGTGACGTATGTCATCATATCAATACCTTCGGCTTGCAAAGTTCTATCTGATATTTCTGGCCGTTTTGAGTTACAAAGACCATGAGGTTAGAGACTATATTTTGTATTGACTTTATCCAAATAGTAAGATTATTCGGAGTCGTTATCAAGATATTCTAAGAATTGTTTTGACATTTGACATGTTGTGAAAGTCAAAATCTTTGAAGTCAAATTTATCAAAACTACGAACTGAGCAGATAGAAATTCGTAATTCTCGGGTAGTGGTGTCAAGAACTGTATTTTCTTTGTTTTAGCAAAACAGTGACTGAAGCCAAGAGGGAAACCCACAAGCTGCAAGCGTTCACAAATGGGAAAGAAGCGTCCAAAACGGGGAAAACTCTCCTCTACCAGAACTGGACTCATTGGTCAAAGCAGGGGCCACACGTCATCTAAACCAATAATATAGATCTATGTATGTAGTAACATATGAGGAAAGTTTTTAGAGTCGTTACTTCGTTATGCCCAGTAATACATGTACCGATGTCAGCCTTCAGGCGGGACCAACCTCCTCAAGAAACAAACTCGCCGTCTGCAGATTACATCACTGTCATCGTCCTGCCTGCAAATATTGATGGATGAACTACATATTGTATGTATAATTATTATTCTATTCATACGACGCGCAATGTTCTAAGGCGACTCCCCACCATCAAATATCCGTGTCTTGTCTTATTGAAAATTAGGTCAGTGTGTGAGGCAAAGGCTATTCTTGAAGGCCTCAAAAGGTTGTACTACCAATGACCGCTACATTGGTTATTATAGACTATTATTTTTCAAGTAGATACTGTGATAAAACGATTCGTTCTGTGTAACGTACATGAAACAATACGAAGAACTATTCTACTGATGACTCAGTCTGTATGGTATGTGTCACGACACGGTGAAATCAGGCGCTCGTCAATTTTAGGGCATTTGGGGTAATTGTTGGCAGCATCCTAAACTGTTCATTTGTCTTGCTTTTGATGAAATAGATACTTATCTATTTGGAAAAGAAGTAGATATAATTGTGGTAGAGGGAGACGGGGCTTGTTGGTATCAGAGTTAAAATAAACAAGACAATGGACGCCAACGTTTGATGACTTCCGAAGCTTGAGTGTCCTTTGCAATTGCGAATTTGCATTTTTGTTTGTTTTATTTTGTTGGGTTTTTGGTGCCTTTGAAAAATGTTTTTCAGTAAAAAACCATATAGAAATGTGTGTTTAAATGGATATATACCCTTTTTTTAATGTCCGAAGGGACGTGAAAAAGTCGGTTTCTCCGATTTCAGTGTTTTGATGAGCGTCTGATGTCACCACGCCGTTGCGAAATACATTTCAACAAGAAAAAATTGCTGGTAAAACGATTATTTCAGCGAAACCTACATTAAATAGCACAACCAACTGTTTGACTTATGACTCAATCGGTCTGACTATGATTACATTCTCCTTCTACTTGAGAAAAAATCTTCCCCATCTCTCTCGGACAAAAGGAACCACCCGCCGGCATCCACGCCATGATACCACCCACCAGGGAGGGTGACGAAAGCAAAGGGTTACTGTCCTTGACTGATAGGACGTGTCGAGATACAAAAGAGCTGGAAAATCAGGACGTAACTAGGTCATGGCACCAGGCTCTGGCAGCCTACGTGTGACTAAAGGATTGGAGTGGCTGTTGTAAGATTACCTATGTTCTCACTGATGGTTGTTTCATGTTTACAACATGGTTATTAGATGTGTACATTATGGTTATTAAATGTTTATATCATGGTGATTTCATATATAAACTAGTCAACAAAAGTTAAGGAACATTTGGGAAAAAGTGTATAACTTCGAAAGCAAACTTCAACACGAAATGAAATCAGGTACACAGTTTAATAAACATGTGTATAACAAATAACAAAAAAGAAAATTAAGTTATTCCATTTTAACTTGCTTAAAAAGTTCATTGAGTTTGGTAGGGGTTAAAATCCTAAATCACAAAATTGTCAAGTGGTTTCAAAGTTATGTTAACTTCTGACTACAACAAAAACAAACCAGTTCCGATGATTTCAATAATGAGTATGCCCACCACGATTGTCCTGGCACTCAGTACACCGGCTTCTCATCGAGTTCATGAGGTTGGTGAACACTCTCTGAGGCATCC
>NW_004797671.1:84220-85242 GCF_000002075.1 Aplysia californica
GTAGATGTGTGTGTGTGTGTGTGTGTGTGTGTGTGTTTGAGTGTGTGTGTGAGTGTGTGTGTGTCTGTGTGTGTACTTATATTATGGTTATTAAAGGCTTACGTTGTGGTGATCATAATATGCTTATATTATGGTTATTACATGAGTATATTATGATGATCAAATGTTTATACATTAAAAAGACAACGTGTAAGACGACCACCTGTCTAAGACGTTCATGTTTCTCCTCGACAATGGGTAGCAGTCTTAGACAATTTCATCTGTACTTTCTCAAGTCATAGCCAAGTAGCCATCGATAAGACAAGCAGGCTTTCTTCTTGCATCTTCTCATGACCGACAACTCCAGAAAGGTCTTTGTAAGGCCAAGTGATTGTGTACTGTGGGACAACTCGCTACCCTAGAATTGCAAAGTTCTATATGCTAAGTTCTTCGCTTTGAGAAATCTGACGTCTAAATGTTTGAGTTTCACACCACGTCAATTTTTTATCGAATGCATTTATTTGAATATATTTCGAGCGACTCTAAATAATCTTACAATTTTGATAAAGCAGAAGGAACATAATTTGGTTTCTGGCCTCATATTGGTCTTAGTAGCTCAAAAATGGCCCCGAAAAAGTCAGATAGAACTTTGTAGGTATAATTTTTTAAGGTAGCAAATTATCTATCATTACCATTCCACTTTTCTAGTTAGTTTTGAAATTTGTACAAAAAGGGAGAAAATCAATTCAACCAAATTCAATCTAACGCTTAAAACACTTTTGCATCGGACCAGCTTTAATCAGTAATGACCAACAACCGAAATTTCCTATAAACAGTCGTGTTCCCTGTTCTCGTGTGCGTGTTTCGTGCGTGTGTGTGTGTGTGTGTGTGTGTTTGTTTGTTTGTTTGTGTATGTGAGTGTGCGCGGGAGTGTGCGAGTTTTTTTGCCCAGGGAGAGGGAGGGGAGATAGATAGATAGAGAGAGAGAGAGAGAGAGAGAGGGAGAGAGAGAGAGATAGAGAGAGAGAGAGAGAGAGATAGAT
>NW_004797671.1:86697-88072 GCF_000002075.1 Aplysia californica
AGAGAAAGAGAGAGAGAGAGAGAGAGAGAGAGAGAGAGAGAAAGAGAGAGAGAGAGAGAGAGAGAAAGGATCGCTTGGAGAACCGAGTGATGCTTGCAAACATTTAATTCATAATACAAACATGTTATCACCTTCATTACGCAAAGGAGGAAAAAGGGAATGTCTATAGTGGCCGTTTGTACAGGTGATGGTGTAAGTCCGGAGACCGTTAGAGCAGGTTCAACTGTACGTCAGTCTGACAAGAAACCTGACCTCATCAGAACACCCGTCAGCCACTCTTATTTCTATCTACTTACACAAACAATCTTACAATTTTGATAAAGCACAAGGAACATAATTTGGTTTCTGGCCTCATGGTCTTAGTAACTCAACAATGGTCCAAAAAATTCAAACCAACCCTGAAAACACTCTTTATATCGGAGCAGATTTAATCAGTAATGACCGACAACCGAAATTCCCAGTGCACAGTCGTGTTTCCTGTGCTCGTGTGCGTGGGTGCATGCATGTGTGTTTGGTAGTTGGTTTGATTGTTTGTTTGTGTATGTGCGTGTGCGTGTGCGCCGGACTGTACAAGTTGGTTTTTTTGGTCATGGGAGATAGAGAGAGAGAGAGAGAGAGAGAGAGAGAGAGAGAGAGAGAGAGAGAGAGAGAGAGAAAGAGAAAAAGGGGGTAGTGGAGAAAGGATCGCTTGGAGAACCGAGTGATGCCTGCAAACACTTAATTCATAATACAAACAAGTAACGACCATCATGGCGCTCATATGACCTTAGCAGTTGGGAGCGCCGTAAAACCCTATACTACTACTACTACGACCATCATGTAAAAGTGTTTTTTTTAAATTACGCAAAGGATGAAATTGGAAATGTCTAAAGTGACCGTTTGCACAGGTGATGGTGTAAGTCGGGAGGCCGTTAGAGCAGGTTCAACTGTACGTCAGTCTGACAGGAAACCTGACCTTATCAGAACTAGAGCTGGGCAAGGAGTCGCTTTAGCAAAAATCCGGATAATATGTTAGTGCACCTCTTCGGCAAATAATATGATAGAACCGCTTCTGCAAAAGGGTTCGAACCACTTCAACAAACGGGTATGCATCACTTCAACAAATGGGTGCACCCACTTCGGCAAGCAGGTCAGGAAAGTGAGTTAAGAGTCTGGATTCGGACAATGTTTCATTGCTAATTATTCGGTTATTCGGATAAATTATCCAGATTTTGTCCACCTCTAATCAGAACACCCCTCAGACACTCTTATTTCTATCTACTTACACGAACAGACAGAAAAAAGCGACAGATGGTCGGACACAGACACACACACACCAGGACACACAGACAGACATACACATACAGACATACACACACACACACACACACACACA
>NW_004797671.1:88970-90325 GCF_000002075.1 Aplysia californica
GGGGTATGTTTGTTTGTTTTTCGGTAGCTTTTTTTTGTAAGGGGTAATTTTTCGCGCTGACTTTGTTTTCTGTATAGCGCTTACTTAACTTAATCCTCCCACGCCCTTGTGACACCTTTTCGAAGGAATGAAAAAGGGGGGAAAATCCCCAGAAAGATCACACGTTGTCGAAAGTCTGCCGAACCAAACAGAGCGAGCACATACTCCAACACGTGCGACAGGGGCTGTACTTGTAAATGTATCCTGCAGAAATGTATTACGTAGGTATAGATCTATAGCACTGACGTTGATTTATGTGCTAGCACATGATTTATATATATTTATGCAATAGCAGTATTATTGTACACGTATGAGAAAACAACAAAAAAACAGGAAATATTCAAACGCAAGCGAAAACATCCACATGCTCTTCTGACGCGCGCACGCGCCAACGCATGATTTTCAAACACACACGCGCACACACACACACACACACACACACACACACAATCACACACAAATATTCAGACATACACAGACAGACAGACAAACACACACATAGACACACACACACAAACAAACATACACAGACACACAGAAACACACAAACGCACACAAGGAAGCTCTCGTGGTCTAAAGGTTAAGGTGTTCGCCTCTCATTGGATAGGTTCCGGGTTCGAATCCGAATAGCTACGGAAAACTTTCTTCTCTAAAAATTTCTTCTGTCACTTGATTTCCTGCTCTCTTATCATGTTCTGTCATCAGCTTTCGTCTCCACTTTCTGCCCCCACCCAGTCACTTCCTTTGCGCACTCATTTGGGCTCCAGACTCTTTCTGCTGCCTTTCTACTGCGACTCATTGGCTCCTTCTTACTCCTGTCTTTCAGCCACATTCCTGATCTCATGGTTGGTAAGATCTACACCTAGACTTCTCGGATAAGGGCGAAAAATATCGGAGGTCCCGTACAAAGTTGTCCACGTTAAAGATCCCTTGGTGGTCCAAAACTGATAGGAGTAAACTTCGGCAGCCACCAGGCCAAAATTCAAAATTTCCTACCAATTGAAAATGTATAGTGTGTCCAGCGCGCTCAGATGACCTTATGCAGTTACGAGTTCCGTAAAACACTCACCAGAAAAAAGAAACACGCACATACACACACAAACACACACACACACACATACAGACAGACACACACAAACACACGCACACGCACAAACTCAAACACATGCACACAAAAAACACATACACACAGAGACAGAGAAAGGCACACGCAATCTCTAGGCCCCAACTCATATACACAAACACAAACACAAAAACGCACACACACAAACACACACAAATACACACACACACATATTCATATATATGTATATATA
>NW_004797671.1:90668-92244 GCF_000002075.1 Aplysia californica
TGCAAGACTAGAGCAGCCAAAGCAAAGGCCCAAGAAGAATACACCAAAGCAATGAAGGAGGTAAAAGTCAGCGTACGGAAAGACAAAAGAAACTATGTAGATGACCTAGCGAGCGAGGCAGAGGAAGCAGCAGGGGAAGGAAACATGAGAGGACTGTATGAAAACTCCAAGAAACTTGCAGGCAGATACAAGAATGGTGATGTGCCAGTGAAGGATAAGGAGGGAAAGCTTCTCACAAATCCAGACGAACAAAAAGAACGCTGGAAGGAGCATTTCAAAGAGCTACTGAACAGACCAAGGCGAGAAAAACAGTTTGACATTCCACCAGCAGAGATTGATCTGGGGGTGAGTGAAGAAGAGCCCAGTTTAGAGGAGATCAAGGAGGCGATAAGACACCAGAAAGCAGGCAAGGCGGCGGACCCAGATGGAATTCCCCCCGAAGTTCTCAAGGCGGATATCGACACTGCGACAGGGATTCTTCATGGAATTATTGGCAAGATATGGGACAGCGAAGAATTTCCACAGGATTGGAGAGAGGGATTGCCCGTGAAACTACCCAAGAAAGGGGATCTGCATGAGTGTAAAAACTACAGAGGAATCATGCTCCTTTCCATTCCGGGGACGGTTTTAAGTCGTACCATACTGGAAAGAATGAAGGACGCCGTGGATGCAAAACTAAGAGAGGAGCAGGCAATATTTCGTAAAAAGAGATCATGTACAGATCAGATTGCAACTTAGAGGATAATAGTGGAGCAGTCCACATAGTGGAACTCTTCCCTGTACGTTAACTTTGTTGACTACGAGAAAGCTTTTGACACCCTAGATAGGGACTCAATATGGAAACTCATGCGCCACTACGGAATACCTGACAAGTTCGTGAGATTGATCAAGAAGATGTATGTGGGAATGAGTTGCAGTGTCTTACTTGGAGGGCAACGGACAGACTTGTTTGAAGTGAATACAGGAGTGAGACAGGGATGCCTGCTATCGCCTTTTCTCTTTTTATTAGCAGTGGATTGGATAATGAGGCAGACAACATCGGGACCACGCGGTGGCATACAGTGGACCCTTTCCAGTCAGTTGGAAGACTTGGACTTTGCCGACGACTTGGCACTACTTTCTCACAGTCAAGCCCAGATGCAACAGAAAACAGATCGCCTCAGGACCTTCTCCCGTAGTGTTGGACTCCATATTCACACGAATAAAACGAAAGTTCAACGAATGAATTCAGCCGACGTTCCTATCACACTGCAAGGGGCACCATTGGCGGATGTTGAGTCCTTCACCTACCTGGGAAGTGTCAGCAACATGGCAATGGGAACAGACGAAGACATCAAGGTCAGAATCCAAAAGACAAGAGCAGCATTCATCATTCTCGGGAATATATGGATGTCTAAGGAACTGAGATTGAATACCAAGCTGAAGATCTTCAAAACAAACGAGAAGACTGTTCGACTGTACGGTTCAGAGACATGGAGGCTCACAGCACCAGCAGCAAGGAAACTGCAGAGCTTCGTAAATGGATGCCTACGAAGGATAGTGGGGATCAAGTGGTACGATCGGGTCACTAATGCTC
>NW_004797671.1:93605-101834 GCF_000002075.1 Aplysia californica
TCTCTCTCTCTCTCTCTCCCTCTCCCTCCCTCTCTCTCTCTTTCTTTCTCTCTCTCTCTCTCTCTCTCTCTATCTATCTATCTCTCTCTCTCTCAACCCTTATCTATCTCTCTATCTACTTATTTGTCCCTCTATTTAACTTCTAAGCCCATGCTCATAAGGTCATCAGAAGGAAATTGCGAAATCGGAATTTACAGTCGTCGGGGAGTGATAAATAGATCAACTCATCTTAAGTTCAACTTAACCGTCAGGACTTGTAAAGAAGAAGAGGTGCTTGGACTCGAGAAAACCGAAGATCAGCTCAAGCGAGTTTGACGTAAGCGAAATCGACTGTATCTATCTATTTCTTAATTTCTCTATCCCCTTATGTCTTTCTATCTATCTATCTATATATCTATCTATCTATCTATCTATCTATCTATCTATCTATCTATCTATCTATCTATCTATCTATCTATCTATCTATCTATCTATTCATCTATCTTTTTATCTGTCTAAGTCATTCTCATAGGGTGTTCTGAAAGGAGTTGCAAAAACGGAATTAATTTTTTCTACATCATTAAAAGTTCTGTACTTTTCCCATTCTAATGCAATCCGTGGAGACAAAAAATTGTTATCGTCTTATATTCTAAATAAATGCCCAAAAGATTACAGTCGAGTTTGCCCCCCACCAGGGCAGTGCTACTGACAGAAGTTGTCTCTAAGCCATTCCCAAATGAGGGATAATAACATGTTCTTATGCACAGTAGAGTTGTAAATTAGCTGATTTATCAATGTCATGCTCATTCTGTACCGGAACAACATAGAGGGGACTGCTGCTTTTTCTTCCCCATCCTTACTATCGTCATTTTCCTCTACTTCTTTTGTATGTTTGTCACTCTCTTGTAAACTGCTATTTCAGGGTTCCCTTCATAGTCGAAGAAAACTTTGTGCTGTTGAGGCAACATGGGTGAGCAGAGTAAGCCTGACTCCCCGTTTGGACTTCTCTGTTTGACACCCTCGGAGCTCATAATATGACCTTATGCAGTTGCGGGCGCCGTAAAACCTTTCTAAACAAAACAGTCGAGTTTTGACGAGACTGCCATTCCTTGCCGAGGAGAAAAGTGGTTGTCCCAGACATGTAGACATCTAAGACAGTGTCGCTAAATACTCTAAAAGAGCAAACGGGGCGGGGGAGCAAGGGGGAAGCAGGAATTGGCCGTCGTTTGTAGAGGGGTGTGGGAGGGGGACGGGAGGGGACAGGGTGGGTCACGAGAGGCAGGGATATGGGAGGGGGTGGGTCACGAGGGCGTGGGGAGGGGGTTGTCTTGGACAGATGACCTTTGGAGCAGGCTCGACTATAATAGATATGCAGATTTGGCCACGAAACGCTGATCAATCAGTTCTTAAACTCATCAAAAACGTCTCTGCAGAGGAGTGACGTGCTACACACAGGCAGCAAATAAGTTTATTAAAAATGTCTTCTTTTTTTAAAAAGAAGTAATACAGGAGTTGATATTTGTTTTTTGGGGGGAGGTGTTTTTGTTTTTGTAGTTGCTGTTGCTACTGCTGCTGCTGTTGCTGTTGTTGTTATTGTTGCTGTTGTTGTTGTGGGGGGGGGGGGGGCTATCCTTCCGAATTGTTTGGAGACTCGAAGAGCGTGCTCTTCGCCAGGACCACCGCCTCTCTTGGGTAGCGAGAGAGGCAATCCAACCTCCTTTCATCTCTGGGGCTCCTCGCTGCACAATTAACAAATTGGGTGCGATGTGTTGTAGTAGTTGTTGTTGTTGCTGCTGTTGTTTTTAATGCAGAAGTTTTAACTCCCCAATCGACAAAAGTTTAATTATTTAGGAGGCAGGCTTCCAACCCTATCTGCCAGGGCCAACCCGGATTGAGAGGGATACAGTACCAGCAGAAAGACCAGAATACTCGATAAGAATTTCTTCCCCTTCGAGAATCGAACTCGCGTCTCTTGCAAGCGACACTGACCAAGTGCTTAAGCACTACACCACAAACACCGGTACGCATTGTCAGAGAGCATCATTCCTGTCAAACGACATAGAGAGTGGAGAGTAAAAGTACAGATGTCACAAAATTGAAGACAAACGAGGCAGGGGAAGACCCTGAGCAACATACTTGGAGACTCTAAACAGCTGGGTGGAGGGGAAAGGTCAGGATACAGTAGCTTTTTGGAGCATCTAGATCTTGGCAAAGGAATGATTGGAGAATTATGATCGGTGGTGTTTGGGGCAGCCAGTTCTGGCACTTGTTGAATTATAAGAAAAGCAAGGCGTGGACACGAGTGACCTCCCTTTATACTATGATATTTGACACCAACTGGGAAAAGAAAAAGAGGTAGACCAACCGTCAGTTACAGAGGATTCGTCAATCACCGGCCCAGAGCCTGGATGTGCTGAGATTGAAGAAGGTGGCCAGTGACAGCAAAGCGTGGCGTCGACTGCTCTCCACCTTATTTACCTGACGGTATAGGGAGAGAGTAAGTGTGGTTCTTTAACTCTAACTGGTTTAACCATCCATCTTCGAGTGGCTATGCTACGTCTCCAGAATGCCAGAGGAAGAAACTCAGAATAAATATACACACAGACACACTCACACACAAACACACACACGCACACACACACACACAAACACACACACACACACACACACACACACCTACACACCCATACACACACACACATACACACACACACACACACACACACACACACACACAATTAAACAAACAAACAAACAAAATATCGTCAAAAACGAAACAAGAAAACAAAAACAAAAACAATAACAATAACAAAAACAAAAAACTGCACTCACAGTTCACACATATTATTCCAAAGAGCCGCGAAGACGCATGACATTATTTATGACCGAAACCTGTTGCTGAAGCTCTATGATAATGGGAGGGTAAACAGCCTGCGAGTGAGCCTGCGCGTACATTCGTGCCGTCTGCCCACCTATAAACGTCCAAACAGGTGGTAAAACTCGCTCCCTTTCCAGAAGTCAACAGTGGTTGCCAGCGCATGTGATTCAAATGAGATCATGAAAACATTTTTGACCGCGTCAACACTTGACGATCTCCCAAAATACCCACAAACGTTGTATATTTACCGTTTGTGTACAGCAATCTCGTCTCGTTCAACGGTTACATAATGTGCGCGGGAGTGTTGTACCAACGCACATGACGTAAACGGATCCCTCCACACGTCATGTGACATCTGAACCCCGGAGCAATAACGTTCTATTTCAACTATTTGTCATGTGGGTAGGACGTTTTGTCTGCAGGTTTAATCAACCAGCAACTGAGAGTCGGTGGAACATGTCTCGCAGTTTTGGGTGATCGATTGAGAAATGTATATTAAGCAGGTATAAATATAACTACTAGAGTCTATAAGAGAAGAAACATTCGAATCGAGACGAGCTAAAAATTAAAAGTCATTGTTGTTGTGCTTGCCAAAAAGGATGTTTACGTGATACAGTGTAACCAACATATCTGAATGACGAAGCGTTTTTTCTGTAACTTGTCAGCTTTGTAAAAACAGTAATAAAATAGACGATATTATTATTATGAATAGACTGCATTTATAAATAATATACATGTCGATCTATAGACTATTGCATACCTCTACTGTTTGAACTGCTTCTTTCTCTTCTATTAGTTCTAGTTCATCTCAGAATGTTCACACCTGCCACTAGTGCGGAGAGTTCTTGCCATGGGCCATCTGCTGCCATTCAGGCTCACGTGGAGTCTTGAGTCTCCACTACTTCCTCCTAGCCGCTTCATGACTTGAGGCATAGGACCCGCTTGCAGCGATGGCGGAAATGCTCTTACGGCCACCAGGACCAGTCCAAGACAATGTTATGCTGCCTATACCCAAAGGACCACTTCCATCTCCCCTCTCCCCTTGCTCTCTATACTCTCTCTAGTCTCTCTCTCTGTGTCTCTCTCTCTCCACTCTCTCTTTCTATTTACTCTCTCTCTCTGCCTCTCCCTCTTTCTCTCTCCGCTCTCTATCTCTCTTATCTATCTATCTATCTATCTATCTATCTATCTATCTATCTATCTATCTATCTATCTATCTATCATCATCATCAACAACAACAACAACAACAGCAACGACAATCAGCATCACCGTCATTATCATTATCATCATTATAATAATAATAATAATAATAATAATAATAATAATAATAATAATAATAATAATAATGATAATAGTAAAAGTAGTAATAATAATAATAATAATAATGATAATAGTAATAATGATAATAATAATAATAATAATAATAATAATAATAATAATAATAATAATAATAATAATAATAATAATAATAATAATAATGATAATATTTATTCTAAGCTGTCCTAAGAGAAGCGTTAGTAATGTTGGCGCATCGAAAAAAACGTTACAAAGACACCCTAGAAATGTATCTGAAAGACTTCAACATAAATCTTTGGAAACTGGAGAACCTGGCTCCTGACAGACCCAGCAGGAGAGCAGCAGTCACAGTCGGCAGCGAGTCATGGAGCGTCACAATTGGTCGCTTGTAAGCACAAGGGGGCTATCCCGAAAAATACTGTTTTGAGAAAGTTAAAACTTTAGCGCCTTGTTCAGTTTCGTTAAAAGACGAGGAAAGTTTTCTCTATAACCAAACAAATATTCACACCAATGAAACTAAACTTCTCCGAAAGGTAGAGCAATGTCCATTTTTGGTGTAGGTCAAGATTTCTGGAAACCCCCGGAATCTGGGTTAGCCCGCTTGTCCTTAAAAGCGACCAAATAAGAAATTCTGAGACCAAGAGAGAAGCCTACCAGCTACACATATTCCGCAAGTGGAAGTGGAGCCTTCAAATTTTAATGTTCGAAATGTGGCAAACCTTTTTCTGCCAGAATTGATCTCCCTGGCCATGGCAGAAACTACAAGACGGACAGAGAGGGAAGTGAAATTATTTTGTAAATATAATATATTAGAAAGAAGAGGATTATGTAATGGTTATGTAAATACAATCTGCAATCTCTTCAAAGTCATAATTTAATAGTGTTCTGTTCACGTCAAGGCGACCGGGAAGGGCGGGGGGGGGGGGGGGGGGTAAAAAAATAAATAGCATAAGTTGTGTAACGCTTTACAATCAATTATTCTAACATTCTGAAAAGTTCTCAGCCTACTTGTTGAAGCTTTGCTTTCAGAGCAAGCTGCCCTTTTGGCCGTGGACAAACATACGAGTAAAAGATAACATAGACTTAGGCCTATTATAGATTGTTACATCATAAAAATATATCCAAGACAGTGAACTGCAATGCGACCCCCCCCTTTTTTTTTTCTCTTTTTTTTCCTTTTCCCTAAGACAAAAAAAACAGGATACGGAGGTGAATAAAGAGCGTCAACCATGAAGAAAAATCAGAGTGTTAAATCAGGTGTTCCAATTTCGTCGCAGCGCACCACACCCATGTGATCCTGCCTTTCCCAACCCCTATAGAATCCTTAAACAAACACTTGAAAACTCTACTTCGAAACTACTGACCCTGATCAGATAACTCGACACATCCGCACACTGTGAAACACAATCAGCTCTCCTTTATCAAGTCAAGATCTTTTAAAAAAAATATAATGTAGGCCAGGTGATTTACGCCCTCATTGACATAATTTAGATCATTCATCATAATTTAGGAGGCGGCCTTCCTATCCTGTTTGTAGGAGCCACCCAGGGTCGAGGAGAGGGATACAACGTCCTAGCGGGAAGACCGAGATACTCGATTTTAAAAATCGTCTCCTCACTCTGGAATTGAACTCAGATCTGCGTGTGACAGCCAAGTGCCTAAGCACCACACCATAGTTACCGATGAGTCAAGGTCCAGACTCCACACCGTCTGCTTGACCTTCCAGGAAGAATACAGTTGTGGGTGTTTGGCGGGTGCTCTGTTGTGATTTGCTCCTTCTTACCTATCAAACATTTATCGTCCTTATCTTGGCTCTTTCTTTTTTGTGTTTGCTACTCTATTGGATTTTCACTACTTAGCCATGTGGGTATGATGTTCGCCAAGATATTAGAATGGCGAACAAGACACAAAGTTGAACTATTTCTGAGTGAGGCCCAAACGGGATTTAGAAAGGAAAGAGGATACACCGAAGCAATATTTGCCCTACGACAAAATGGTAATATAACACAACAGGGAACTAAAAATAGTATTTGTCGACCAGGAGAAAGCGTTCAACAGCTTGAACAGAAACACGCTGGGGAAAGAACTCGAAAACTACACTGTAAGAGGCCAACTTCTAGATAACATCCGGGTCATTTACGAGAACCGCATAAGTGCAGAAGAACGTCGGAGGGACTCACAGAATGGTTCAAGATAACATCCGGAATAAGACAAGGTTGTGTCCTATCACCACTACTATTTATCATATATATGGATAGAAGTACAAAAGAGGCCAACACAGAACCAGGCACCCTAAATGAATTACTCTTCGCTGATGACCAAAGCCTGGCTCACAAAGATGAACGAAGTCTCCAACACCATACCACCAGATTAAACGAAGAATGTAAAAACTATGACTTGAAGATCAACATCAACGAAACAGAGACAATGAAAATAAGCAGAAAGCCAGGACCACTCAGACTACACATCAACAACAACAGTCTCAGACAGGTCCAAGAATTTATGTACCTCGGATGTATAGTCACAGAGGATGGGCGACTGAACAGAAAAATTGAAACACGAGTACCAAATGCCAATAATGTTAGTTACCAGCTTACTCCACTATTGATACATCCTTTCGTCACCATGACAACAAAATTCAAAATGATCAACAATATTTTCATCCCAACACTCACCTATCAATGACAAACATGGAACACGAACAACACATTAGGGCAAAGAATTACAACATGTGAAATGTGATGCCTTAGATTACTTAGAAAAGTAGTAAACAAGACTCGGCGAGACAAAATTAGAAACACAGTCTTCAGAGAAATGGTGGGCACAAATGCTGTCATGCATCACATCCAACACCAAAGAATCAAAAAGTTTGGACATTTCATGCGATTACCAACACACCACCCAGCACACCGTGCCTACATAAAAAAAACCCGATAGCAACAAGGCAGAGGGTGACCGAGAAAGACCTGGATAGATGGAGTCAGGGAAACATTAACAAAAAATGGAGACGTCTCTTTCTTCCCGCGACACCCAAAAGGGTATAAGCGACGGATAAAAGTAAAAGTAAAGTAAAGCTACTCAATTGCAACACATCCTTAGTTTTAGTCAGGTTTTACGACACTCGCAATTGCATAAGGTCATATGAGCGCCAAGGGTTGGACGACAAAAAGAGATGTCCAAACGTGGAATCAGGCTTATTCTGCTCACCCCTCTAGCCTCAACAGTACAATAAGGTCTGCATCGACTGTCAAGGCACTCCGGAAATAGCAGTTCACAAGAGAGTGACAAACGTACAAAAGAAGTAGAGGATAAATAACGATAGTAAGGATGAGGAAAGATAAAGCAACAGTTCCCCCTATGCTGTTCCGGCACAGTATGAGCATGACATTGATAAATCAGCCCATTTACAATTCTACTGTGCAGAAGAACATGTTCATATCCCCCCTTTGGGAATGGCCTATAAACACCTCAGTGACCTGGAAGGGGGGGGACACCTCCAATCTTCGGCACGAATATGAACTTATCCAAGTGCCGTAAATGTCTTACTAAACAGAATATTTGTAGACTTCATTCTTATTCCGAACACTTTTTCGTTCTTATAATTGCTTTTCGATATTTGAATGCCTCTTGTCAACGAAGACGTCCAAAAATCCTGCAGTTGGCTTGGCTTTTATTTGTTTCTTTTAGATAATTCCACAGGCTTGAATTTTAATCTTCAAGACATCAAGCCTAGCACTTACAGTACCGTCGGTGACTTTAGTCGCCAGGCCGTAGTATACGCTCAATACCACTGACGATTTTAGTCACGACGCAACCAGGCACATAAACATAATTAAACAACGAATGGACGCACCACACTGAAGCAGATACAATAAGAAGTCACTCTATGTAATAGCTGTATGGTTGATGAACCTCTGGGAATTTTTTTAAGCGGCTTTTTTCAAATATTTGTTTTTTAATCTACCCCAGCTTCAGCGTTCTAAACTGGTGAGATAGTTGAGGGTTTTTCACTATTATATATGTTTTCAATAGCACCATAAACATACGAGAACACACACACACACACACACACATA
>NW_004797671.1:103426-120402 GCF_000002075.1 Aplysia californica
GGAGGAGGAGGAGGAGGAGGAGGAGGAGGAGGAGGAGAAGAGCTTATCATTATAGTGCCTACTCACTGGTGGCTCTAGGAGCTTCGAAATAAATTATTGAAAAGTCCACAGCTAACACTAGGCCTTTACGATGCCACGTTTCATAAACGCTGATCTATTCATTGTACATCAAACCTCTTTTCCCTTTCGGTTGTTTGCTTATTAGTAGAAAGAGAAGCACATCGACATAATAATGGTCATTTAGTGTTGGGGTAAAGCCAGCCAGACAGACAAACAGACAGACATATAGACAGACAGACAGACAGACAGACATACAGATAGACAAAACAAGGGAAAGTAAAGAAGTAGCGCTTAAGGAGCGCCCTCCTACCACTCGCCCTTTCAGTTTCAAATTTTATAGATCATATTATTGTGCGCCTGATATTGTTATATGATATACAGTAATATACCAAACTTACCAGAAAAGAACACTCACAAAAAGACTATCACGTTGGCTCCTGATCACACGTGGTGTTGAAAAAGAAGCATCAAACGAGCAGGTAAGAGAGGATTCAAAATTTAGTTAGATTACAGCACCTTATGACAGATTTTAAAGCACTCTTACTTAATAGCAGTTGTTTTTTTTCTTTTTTTTTCGAACGGTGAAAGTATAAAAAGATCAAAAGCATTATAAACCACCCATCACACCCACTTTCCACATTAATTGTCAGATCATGCAGCGGGAGATAATTATGTGCCTTTCAAACCAAATAAAGAAGAGATATAAAAGAGGTTTTTTTACTATCTAGCATAATAAGGCTTTTGTCAGAATACGCATCAATGTGTATTTCTCTTTCGATTATGTATCTCTATAACTCTAAAGGTCTTGTAATTAAATTCCTGCATGAGGTTTAATGATGCACCTGATGTGATATCGTGTAGATTTCGTCAGCTTTACTTTTCTTTTCCTATTGAATTTAATCTGAGTAATATTAAAAAATAACATTTATATAATTTAAATTTTTTAGGTATACCTGCATGTGTTTTTACGGTCTTGTACAGCCAAGAAATATTTTCCTCTAGGATAATAAAGTTCTATCTTATCTTATCTATCTTATCTTTTGAGTGTTTTTGTGTCTGACTGTCTGTTTGTTTGTTTGTTTGTTTGTTTGTTGTTGTTGTTTGTTGTTGTTTGGGGGTTGTTGTTTTTTTTTGTTGGTCCTGGTGGTGGTTTTTCTGTGTGATTGTTCTTTGTTTTGTTTTGTTTTGTTTTTGGGGGGCTGCTTGGAGATTCCACCCACACTGCCCTATCTCCAATTTAAAACAGAAAAATTCCTACGCAGTATTAAGTTGTTATTTATTGTTAATGAACCGTAAATTTTTTAAGCGTCTTTTTATACATGTATGCTCCTGCAGCTGTAGAAATCAGAAAGATACATTATGGTGTTATATCGTATACTCATTGCACATTATTGTAACGTTCAGGTTCGTGGTTTGTGGTTTGTACAACTGATAGACTGTTACTCACATCGACCTCCTCCCCCTTCTTCCATACACATTCACACACACACACACACACACACACACACACACACACACTCACAATCAAACACACACACACATACACACACACATACACACACACACATACACAAACATACATACACATACACACACATACACACACACATTCACATACACATGCATAAATACACATACAGACACACACACATACAGACACACAGACATACATACATGCACACACACATTCACATACACATACACAAATACACATACAGACACGCACACAAACACACACACACACACACACACACACACACACACGTACACAAACACACACACACACACACACACACACACACACACACACACACACACACACACACACGAACACACACATACACACACACGCACACAAATACACATAGATAAAGCCCTAAAAACAGTATCGTTTAGACTCATGTGGAGAATGTTAATAAAGAGGTTAAATTATGATAGCCCGAAAAAAACCAGTTGATACAAACACCAATGACTCTGTCCTAGGCAGTACTAAAATAGCTAAGTACAGTATTTTTTAGTTTTAGTAAGAGTTTCACGGTACTTGCATCACAATAATGTCATATAAGTGCCGAAGATTAGAGAGATTAGAGAGTACAAACACAAAAAGGAGGAGAGATAAGGACCATAGAAGTTTGAAAGGAAAGAAGAAGCAAACCACACCAGAGTACCCGCCAACCACCCACAAAGTACTGTATAACACGGATAGGTCAAACACCGAAGACTCGAAATCATGCAACCGTCGAACTGTGTCTGCGGTCCCGTATCTTTAGTTTTTGCCCACTTCTTTATCTTTGTAAGATATCCCTCGAACTACCGAGGCCAGTCCCGACGAATTCGAGCTATCCGTGTTATACTGTACTTTGTTCACCGTGTGTGTTAATTAAGTGCCCTATTTTGTATATGATTCTACACTTGATCTACATGGATCAGTCTAGGCTATCTTAGTACGTCCTGAAACAGAGTCATTGGCGAGGCAGCTCTCAGAATAGAGCTTCACACAGAGTAGTCACGTCTCTTTTATGTGCATGACCTATGCTGAACTTGTGGAAGGAGAACGCTCACTTTTGATAAAATGAACAATCTATACAAGTGTGTTGACTTTACACGCGACCTTTTCTTAGCATTTGGTGTGACCATGACGAACGATGAGTGGAACATTCACTCGTCATCCACGCTGTGATACTGTGATACTTCACTCCTCTAAGCCGAGATACTGTGATATCTGATTCATTTACGCTGCGATACTTCACTCATCTACGCCGTGATACTATGATATCGGATTCATCTACGCTGTGATACTTCACTCATCTACGCCGTGATACTTCACTCATCTACGCCGTGATACTGTGATATCGGATTCATCTACGCTGTGATACTTCACTCATCTACGCTGTGATATTCTTGTGTAGGCAGAAGGATGAACTTTAAAAAAACATAGCTATCATTCGGCAGTTCTAAAAGCTCCGCAACTTGCACAAAGCAGCACCTATCTTTGCACAGATTATTGTGCAGTTATTGAAAACTGTCCAGTTTTTCACTGGCGTAAAATTTCAGGGATGGGTAGTAAGAATGTAGGCCAAATAAACAACACAAGAATCTAGGGCAAAACAGTTTCATGATCAACAGCAACAAACTTTAGACTTGCCGCCAGCAGATGAAAGGATAATCCAAATACCAAAATGGGGATCTCGTGGCCTGGAAGTTAAGGTGTTCACCTCTAATTCAAAGGTCCCGGGTTCGAATTCGAGGAGTGACGGAAAAATGTTTTTCTCTGAAATTGTCTCCTTTCACCTCTTTTCCTGCTAGCAATGTTCTGTCGTCTGCTTTCGTCTCCTCTCTCTGCCCCACCCCCTCACCTCCTTTGTCCCCTCCTCTACGCTCCTGACTCTTTCTGCAGCCTTAGTACTGCTACTCCTTGGCTCCTTCCTACTGCTGTCTTTCAGCCACACCCCTGATCTTCTGGTAGGATAGATCTACACCTAGCCTTCTCGGGCACGGGCGAAAAATCTCGAAGGTCCTGATTTCAAATTGCGCACGTTAAAGATTCCTTGTTGGTCCAAAATCGATTAGAGTAGGCTTCGGCCGCCTCCCTGGCAAAATTCAAAATTTCCTACCAACTGAAAAATTTTAATGTGTCCTCCGCGCCCATATGACCTTATGCAGTTAGATATCTACGAGCGCCGTAAAACACTTATCAATGTTTGTTTTGTTTTTTTACCACCGAAATACCATAACTTCTCTCACGACAGAACGATCAATTAAAACAAAACAAGACATACAAACATATCGGATTCTCAGACATCAAAATTTACTTTTTTATTGGGTTGTTTCTCACAAGAACCACGGACTGCGTATAATGAGTCTCAGGGCTGCCCACTCACCACCATACCTTTTTTTTTTTTACTTATCAGAAAATAGAAATAAAATTAGTACAAAAAAAGTAACCTGAGTGAAAACTTCGTAATAATTTGCTCTACCTCAGATTTAGAAAGTTCTAACTGCTCAGCACCTAATTTTGAAAAATGTGACGAAAATTTCAGTTTCTTCGATTTCAAGATTTTGATCAGCACTTGATTCCACCACGTAGACAGACATTTGTGATGCGCTCTGTCAGAGCTGGGAATGTGTCGGCAAACGTTGTTCTGAGCTAGAGACCAGCAGTATTTCGCTACCTCAGACTAACAAAGTTCTATCAGCTCAGTACTTAATTTTGAGAAATTTGACGTCAAACAATTTTGAGTTTTACAATGTGTCAAGCTTTTTTGGATGCAATTATTTGAATATTTTTATAACGAACTGGAAAATCTTAAGAGTTTGATAGAGCAGTTAGGGCCTTTGGTACCTGACCTCATGGTTTAGTAACTCAAAACGTCCAAAAATGTCAGATAGAACTTTGTAATTCTGAGGTAGCTGGATCTATATGGCCGTCGACAAACTTTTTTCCTGTGGGACATCAAAGACAGGAGGAGTTGTTTACAGGATGAATGGGACGTCAGCAAAGGCACGATGACAGAGATCTCCGTCGACTCGTTTTTGTGGAGTTCAGGTGGACAGAAGGAAGTGGTTATGGGTGGGGTGGGGGTGGGGGTAGGGAGGGGTAGTACTGGCTATACAAGTTTTAACTTGTTTGTTTTTTTAGGCAAAGCCATACAACAGGACACGCCACGAGCTTTTGATCCAGATTGTGTATCACAGTAGTAGGCCTGTCTGTATCACTATACACATGCCGCACGTCGCAGTTCATTCACGTTCAGTTTCACATTTCCTACAACAATCCGTTGTTTGTTTGTTGCTTTAATCCCCTCGCTGGCTCGGGTCGTCACCCACTACGCAGATAAGCAGGAAATTCTAAGCGCCTTGTGAAACTTATGTTTGCCTCAAGACCATAATCGTTGGCGCGGTTTATGTTTGTTCCACAGGGCAACGTGGCACTGGGCGTCTGGCTCTGCAAGGTCTCTGTGCATAGAGGACGTTTACGTAAGGAGGCAACTGCTCGTGTTGTAGTGACATAGAGTGTTGGGGTCGGGTTGGTTTACTTCCTTATATAACACAAGAGGGTGGGTTGGGTTGTGGTCGCCGAACGGCACATACATTTTTTTAAGATCGGAATCGAGGGTGTTACGATAGGATTTTCGTAAAATTAAGTAGCAGCAGCAGCAGCAGCAGCAGCAGTAGTAGTAGTAGTAGTAGTAGTAGTAGTAGTAGTAGTAGTAGTAGTAGTAGTAGGAGGAGGAGGAGGAGGAGGAGGAGGGGGAGGAGGAGCGAGGAAGTAAGCGGTGAAAAGAATTTCTAACAGAACCATGAGTGATTAACATTTCAATATATGCGATAAAGATTCGCGGAGAAGCCAGAAGAAAAGAAAAATGGCACCATGGCAACAACATTAGAAGATAAAGAAGATCGGTGGGCAGAAGATTTTCTAGAGATTTTAAACAGACTATTCCCCACCAAATGAATTCAACTTTGACAGGGTACAACCAATTGAGGAATTGAACACAGACGAAATAAGCATGCCGAAATGTTTTCAACTGTCATGAAAATGAAAAGTAACAAAAGGCCTTGAAAAGAGAGAATCATTGCTGAAATGCTGAAGACGATTGGAAGAGGTTTCACTTTTGTTATTCTATTAAGTTCTTGAAAAAGTATACACATATGCGGAATGGAGAAAGGGAAACGTAATAACACAAGTGGGATATCGGGAGAGATCATGTACAGATCAACTGTTTGTTCAGGGAAACATTGTAAAAGCGAAGCAGAGAATGGAATGTCCAAATTATTTGTTATCATAGTGGACTTAAAAAGCCTTTTGACAGCATAGACACAAACGCCCGGTGAAAATTCTTGCAATTTATGACATCCCAACAAAAATAATAAACGGTATACGACCATTATATACCAAAGCAAGCTGCTGTGTCCTAGTTGAAAGAGAACTATCTGCACCTTTTACTTTTGAGAGAGTAAATATAAGTAAGCCTTAGTAAGGAAATACAATTTGTCATACAGACAATAAATGCAGTGACATATCTAGAACTAAGTTTAATGATAGTGTTGCTGACGGAATACAATGTACTAAACGCATGCTACTGTTCAAGACGCTCTTATCATTCAATAAATTGTAAGCAACTGGGAGGTCAAACTAGCAACCACAGGCTTCCTCTTTCCACCCCGTGGGCAACTGGTGAACTCCCCGACCGAGAGCGCGGCGTTCGCGGGATATTGCTCTTCGTGACAGAAGGTAGTGACAACAGAGTTGCGAGCCTGCGTTGGTAAAACAGAGAGGATGGACAGAGTCTCTGTAGTGCGACAACACATAAATGAAACCCTGTCGCCTTTTTGGTGCGCTTCCATGTGGGCAAAGTCGGCAAAGCGATTGTTTGTTGTTGTTGTTTGTTTGTTTGTTTTGATAATGATAAATACTAGTTTGAATTCATTTGAAACTGAATTACAATACGATCATTATTATTATTATTATTATTATTATTATTATTATTATTATTATTATTATTATTATTATTATTATTATTATAATAATTACCAGCAATTGAGCAAATCACTTATTCACTGTCCAGCCGATAAAAAGTGAGCGGCTCCGCCGACTTGGCCCAGTTGACAGACTGCCCCTGACAACTTTGTCGGCGTAAACAATGCGGGCTTTGACCGGGAGACAGTTCAGATGTCAGAGCGGGGGTGCAGTGTGTTATCTGATAGATCTTTTAAAACCATTCCCATTGCTCGGTTCTGGAGTCTTTGTCATTTATTCAGAAATGTTTTGTTGGTTTGAGGGGTTTTTTTATAATGAGGAGTTGTTGCAATCTGAGTCAAGTGTAACTGATGAAATCTGTGTCTCCGGTGAGAGAATGTCTCGCTTACAAAAATGAGCAATTTGTGCAACTCTTTGCTTTTTGTTTTTGCAAAGTGTTTTACGGCGCTCGCAACTGCATAAGGTCATATGAGCGCGCGGGACACACCTAATATTTTCAGTTGGTAGGAAATTTGGAATTTTGCCCGAGTGGCGGCCGAAGCCTACTCTTATCAATTTTAGACCACCAAGGGATCTTTAACGAGCGCAACTTGCACACGGGCCCTCCGAGATTTTTCGTCCTAGTCCGAGAAGGCTAGATGTAGATCTTTCCTACTAGAAGATCAGGGGTGTGGCAGAAAGACAGCAGTAAGGAGGAGCCAAGGAGTAGCAGTAGAAAGGCTGCAGAAAGAGTCAGGAGCCCAGAGGAGGGGGCAAAGGAGGTGACGGGGTGGGGGCAGGAAGTGGAAATGAAAGCAGACAACTGAACATTGCTAGAGAACAGGAACGAAGGTGAAAGGAGACAATTTTAGAGAAGAAAATTTTTCGGTCGCTACCCGGATTCGAACCCGGGACCTTTGAATGAGAGGCCAACACCTGAACCTCAAGGCCACGAGAGCCCCCTTGTGCAACTCTTCAGATTCCTAAACATACAGTCTTACATAATAAACTTTGGACTTTTTGATGCATAGAGCACAGACAGTGCTTTTTCTGAATTATATAGCAGCCCCGGTCTTTGGACCACTTAAATTGAAATACACTTTTCGAACTTTTAAATGAAAGTAGCTCATAAAATACTCCAGAACTGAGTCATTGCGGCTTTCCAAAGTTCCACTTTTTCAAAAACGTCATCAAGAGATGCACAAATAAAAGGAAATGGAAACCCTGAATTATGCGTTTGGGGGAAAGTAGTTGGGGGGGGGGGGGGGGGCAGTGGTTATCAGAGTAGCTTGTGAGCCAACCAGGCTTACTATACGTGAATTGAATGTAATGCCAAGCGTAAATCTATGTCGATGACGCCTCATGTCAGTGGATACCGTACACAGAACACTGGGTCCGTTTCGCGCGCACTTTTTCAGCTTTTGCGGATTACGTGTAGCTACATGTATTTCGTTTTTCGTGAACTCTGTGCTTGTAATCGTGATTTGAGATGCCCGATGGCATGTAGATCTTGGTATGAATTTTTTTAAAAATAAATCTTTTTTTTTATGGGTCAGGTTGAGGTGGGGGTTTTTTGTTTTTGTTTAGGGAGGTTGATTGTTTATTTTGCTTCTCTTTTTTTTTTTTTGGGGGGGGGGGGGGTTCAAATGCAGTCGCACCTTTTTAAACAAGTGTCACGAACAATTTGAATTCATAGATTTTCTTAAAAATTGCGAAAAGAAAATCGTGCCGAGTGAAATAAAACCTGTAGGATACATGACGTATAAAGCAGTCCCTGGATGTGTCCTTGGACAACCCACGACAACACTAGATAAAAAACATGGACGCTGCACAGTGGAGACCCGGAAATGGTGTATCGACTGTCTATGTTTGTTGTGATGTTGTGTATCATCCAAGCATTTACCCGAAGATATCGTTAAGTGAAATGTAATCCTTTTTTTTTTTTTTTTTGTATTCTCCTTTAGTAGACGTTCCAAAGATGAATTGACATTAAAATTGTCGTCAATTTGTTGCATGGGTTTGCACACCTGTAGCCGCCATGATGAACCGACACGATCCGACCCGATGTGACCCTGTCAGTGGGCAGACGATAATAGGGTTACAGTTAGGGTCAATGTCAGTGTTAGTGTTAGGGTAAGGGTTAGGGTTAGGGTTATGGTTATGGTAAGGGTTAGGGCCTGGGTTAGTGTTAGTGTTATGGATGGGGTTAGGGTTAAGGTCAGCTCAGGTTTAGGATTATGATTAGGGTTACAGTTTCACTGTGTTATCAAAAGTTTGAAAAACAGTTCGGATTCCGAACCTTTCACTTTCAGCTCACAAAGTTCGAAGTAAGCTGGATAAGTGTATGAAACCAGGTATCGATTCTAGCAGTATGTATTTTTGTTAGCACCACCGAGGTGCATTGCAGCAAAGATAGTACATAACAAGATGGTCTACTCAGCCAAAAAAGTGTCCGCCGGAAGTCCGCTCATTGCTTCAGATGGCGCTGCAGTCTGTTTTGAAGCTCTCTTTCGTTTCTCCAGAAAAAGAATAGGAATAGCACCCCCTTGCGTGCGCAGATAGACTGCTGTTCATCAGCTGTTCGGGTTTGTTTAGTGCACGAAAAAAAAGTCGCCTCTCCCTTTTTTCTGACCGTGACTTTTTTTTTAAAGCGTTTTTCCGAAATGTGAATTCTTATTTATTCGAAAACTTGTTAGTTTCACTTTTATTTTTTTTCACACAAGTAGGGTAACTCTGTTCACAAAGCGTGCGCATTTGCGAAGAGTGCGCCACCGAATTTTGAGGACACTTTTTCAATTGGCCCAAAGAGAGGAGCGGACCATCGTGTTATGTATGATCATTGATTGCAGTCAAAGATAAAAGACTTAAGACAAAGACAAAAGCTAAAGCTGACCTGTAGTCGAGTCTGGCCACAGCAGAAGGACTTTGATGCACGTGAGAGAATTCCTCATGGTATGGTCCTGTAACTTTTACGAGGTCGACGGAGCAACATGCCTCCTGGTCAGTGTAGTCGAGATTGGAACCTCATCGCACTGCGCTTGGCCCAAATTGTACTATATTCTTTCATATTTAGAACTTGTTGGTTCGTAAGTAAATTGAAGAGTCAAGCCTGCAATCTCCGAGGCAGACTTTAGAGGGGAGAAAGAAAGATAGAAGGCAGCATAAAGAAACCAGAGAGAAAGACGAGACATGTTCAACTGAGCGGAATTCACGCAAAAAAGCATTGCCGTGTTTTTTTTGCTGACATTCCTTGTTAATGCACATTGTAAACTAGCTTTATTTCATTTGGGGGAGAAGGGGGAGAGGGGGGAGGGGGGAGGGGGGGGTACGTCTTTGATTATTTTTTTGTTTTGTTGTTTGTTGTGGGGGGGGGGGTTTGTTTGGGGGGGGGGTTGTTTTGTTGGGGCTTTTTCGCGGGAGGGGGGTATTTTGGCTTCCCCCCCCCCCCCCCTTTTAAATCAGGAATATTGCTTTTGGTGAAACTTATAAATGTTAAAACTGCGTGTTACTGTAAACGTTTTAGTGACCTAATCGCTGAACGTTAGGAGAGGGGCGAGACTAGAGAGACATTAACCCTATCCGTACGTTGTGTTTTACTATCGTATTCATACGACGTGGGTAACTCTGGGCCACCACATTCCAAAGAGGAAATTTACTCGTTAATCCGATCCGTACGCTTTGCATAGCAGTCTGTCAAAATGATTTTTTGAGAAATACTGAAAGTTTCAAAGAGATCTTCGCACTAGAAGTATTCTAAAATGTGAAGAATACAAACCCGGGGGTACAAAACGACCCCAGGGCATACGGATAGAGTTAATACATGTGCTTTACAAATCCACTGTATACACACCTGTCTCTTTAAATTCCCCAAGACATAGGCTTGTGTGCTCATGACCTTGGAAAACGTGGCAGTTATGGATTGATGTTACGGCCTTTTAAATAATGTTTTAATGTACATGTTTTACGCCTCCCATCAACACAGTCTAAATTGGGGGCTCTCGTGACCTAGAGGTTAAGGTGTTCGGCTTTCATTCAAAGGTCCCTGGTTCGAATCCGGGTATCGACCGAAAAATTTTCCTCTCTAAAATGTTCTCCTTTCCTGCTCTCCTGCAATGTTCTCTCGTCTGCTTTAGTCTTCACATTCTGCCCCTACCTCCTCACCCCCTTTGCCCCCCCCCCCCCCCCCTCTAGGCTCCTGACTCTTTTTACAGTCTTTCTACTGTTACTTCTTGGCTCCTTCCTACTGCTGTCTTTCAGCCACACCCCTGATCTTCTGGTAGGAAAGATTTACACCTAGCCGTCTCGAACAAAGGCAAAAAATCTCGGAGGTCCCGGGTACAAGTTGCGCATAAAAGTCCCTTGGTGGTCTAAAATCGATTAGAGTAGGCTTCGGCCGCCACCCAGGCAAAATTCAATATTTCCTACCTACTGAAAATGTTTGGTGTGTCCCGCGCGCTCATATGATCTTATGCAGTTCCGAGCGCTGTAAAACATTTACCACAAAAAAAACCAATAAAAAAAACAATCTAAATTATTTAAAAGAAACGGGCTCCGACCCTGCCAGTCAGGGTCAACCCGGGCTGAAAGAGATAAAACATCCAAGCAGAAAGAGCGAGATACTCGATAAAAATGTTTTCCCCACCCGAGAATCGAACACGAGACTCCTGCGTGCGACAGCAAGGCTCCTAACCGCTACACCACAGGCGCGGGTATGTGACGTCCAGACATCTGGGAAAGTTTACAAGGGCGAGAAAGTCGTCATGCCACGCGGCACATCAAAGGCAGGCGTGGAAAAACTCTAACATGATAATGATTGAAGAATCGATTACCCTTTCACAGAAATTGTAGCAAGTCGATTACCTTTAGGACAATCTATATTTATAAGTATTATCAATGATAGTAAATAACAAGATGGGCCACTCAGCCAAAAAAGTGTCCGCAGGAAGTATGCTCTTTGCTTCAGATGGCGCTGCAGTCTGTATTGAAGCTCTCTTTCGTTTTTCCAGAAGAAGAATAGGAATAGCACCTCCTTGCGTGCGCAGATCGATTGCTGTTCATCAGCAGTTCGGGTACGTTCAGTGCGGAGTTTTATTTTTTATTTTTATTTTAATGACCTCTCGCCTTTCATTCTAAAGTCAAATTAAACGAAGAAAACCATCACCCTTTCCTCTGGAAGAGGTTTTTTGTCAGGGTAACCATTTTAAAAAAGCGTTCTTCCGAAATTTATCCCAAAACTTGCTAGTTTCACTTTGATTTTTTATAACTCAAGTAGGGTAACTCTGTTCGCAAAGAGTGCGCTTTTGTGAAGAGGGCGCCACCAAATTTTGAGGACACTTTTTTAATTGGCTCAAAGAGAGAAGTGACCCATCTTGTTATGTACTATCTTTGGTATTATTTACCAAAAGGTAATCGAACAGCTACAGTTTGCTATCTCAGAATTGCAAAGTTTTATCTGCTCAATACCTGGTTTTGAGAAATTTGACGTCAAAGATTTTTTCACTTTCACATCATGTCAATATTTTTTTAATGTTATTCTCTGAATATGTTGATAACGACTCCGAATAATCTAACGATTTTGATAGCTCAGACAGAACATTTGGTTTCTGACCTCGTAGTCTTGATATAACTCAAAACAGCCAAAAATGTCTGACAGAACTTCGTGAATCTGAGGAAGCGAGTTTTCTGAAAGGTAATCGAAACTGTTTCGACCAAGTTTCTCTCTGCTTCGATGCCACGGCGCACCGGCTGTACTCGGCAAGGTCGTACGACGAACGGGTCAGGTGCCAAGATAGCTGTTTTCGCCCCCATCATAAAAACCACAAATAGCATTAATTGTAAAGATCTAGCGCAAACACCCCAGCTCTTCAGCAAGCTCTGTGTGTTTTACAATCTAATATTATTACCCCAGCAGACCCAAGAACACTCAGAAACATTCTCGGCTCACCGCGAAGCATGCAGTGCAAGCAGTTGATGAAATGAAAGCTCTCACTCAAACACTGACAAACTGACAAGACCTTTCGCTGTCAGTCTTTGGCCGGGTACGCATGAGGGAAAAATCCTGTCAAAGCGCCCACTCAAACACTGACACAGAGGGCTCTTGTGGCTAAGAGGTTAAGGTGTTCGCTTCTCATTCAATAGGTCCCGGGTTCGAATCCGGATAGCGACGGAAAATGTTCTTCTCTAAAACGCTTCTCTTTCACGTCTTTTCCTGGTCTCTAGCAATGTTCTGTCGTCTTCTTTCGTCTCCACTTTCTGCCCAACCCCCTCACCTCCATTGTCCCCTCCTCTGGGCCCCTGACTCTTTCTGCAGCCTTTCTACTGCTACTCCTGGACTCCTTCTTACTACTGTCTTTCAGCCACACCCCTGATCTTCTGGTAGGACACCTCGACACCTGGCCTTCTCGGATAAGGGCAAAAATCTCCGAGGTCCTGTGTGCAACTTGCACGCGTTAAAGTCCCCTTGGTGGTGTAAAATCGGTAAGAGCAAGCTTCGGCCCCACCAGGGCAAAATTCAAAATTTTCCTACCAATATATGATGTGTCCCGCGCACTCGTACGACCGTATGCAGTTGCGAGCGCCGTAAAACACTTTCTTTTTTTTTTTAAAGGAAGTCCCTATCAAGAATGTCCATGCATTTCATTTTTAGAAAGCTTAACCATGTTGTGAAACTCAAATTTTTTTACATTAAATTAATTTATCAAAACTAGACACTGAGCAGGTAGAACGTTGTAACTCTAGCGTAGCGAAATTGCCCCTTAACTGTCAGGGTTTTATCTTCATGACGCACAGCTCTGAGAAAACAGGATGGGAAGATTCACACCCTCCATTAAAATGTTTTTACAGCTATTTGTTAAGGGACGTCTTTAAGTGATTTTAAAAAAAGAAAAGAAAATACGGGTCAGATTGTTTCGTACCTTTGACACAGCGAATACGACATCTGTGTCTGAAGTGTGTAGCGTTTGCCTCGGTTCTATGGGGAAGTTAGGACCCGTCCGTTCCAAGGACGTGATCGTTCTTCTGATCAACAAACACACAATTAGTGTTTTGACACGCCGTCACAGAGCGGGGAACAGCGCGCCAGATGTCTCTGGTGTAGCGGTTTTAAACGCTTCGCTGTCGCATGCAGGGTACCCGAGTTCGATTCCGAAGAGAGTAGAATCTTTGTTGAGTATCTCACGGGTCTTTCTGCTGAGATGTTGTGTCCCTCTCAGCCCGGGTTAGCTCTGACGGTGTTCTTAGAACATTTAAATATCGAGGCTTGGCTCTTACATAATCTTAAATTGTGTCGATGAAGGCGTAAGAAGCTTCATCAAAAAATAACTTTAAAAATTCGAATTGTTTTGCTTTAGTAGAAGTTTTACGGCGCTCGCAACTGCATAAGGCCATATGAGCGCCAGAAGATTAGAGGTGTTACAAGAGAGTAACAAACATAAACAAGAAGAAGGAGAGATAAGGACGATAGGTGTTTGATAGGAAAGAAGGGATTCGAATTGATACAAACAAAAACACGCCCAAAAATAATAATAAGGGGAGTCAACACAAACAGAAATAAGAGGGAAAAAAAGTATAAACGAATTTAGTTTATCTTTTTATTGTTTTTTTTTTGGGGGGGGGGGTGTTTGTTCGTTTGTTTGTTTGTGTGTTTGTTTGTTTTTTGTAAGTGTATTACGGCGCTTGCACCTAGCCTGTATAAGGCCGTATGAGGGCGAGGGGTAGGAAATTTCAAATTTTTCCGGGGTGATGGCCGAAGCCTACTCTCATAGATTTAGGACCACAAGGGATCTTTAACGTACGCAACTGCACACGGGGCTCCTTTGTCCGAGAAGGCTAGGTGTAGATCTTACCTACCATGAGATCAGGGGTGTGGCTGAAAGTGAAAGTAACCGAGTTGACAAAGCAGATTAAAACTTGTCTGTAGTACATTATTGTATGCTCTACTTTGTTGAAGTAAAGAGAAACACATCAACATACTGATACAGTATCAGGAAAAAATTGCGCTTTTTTAGGTTTTCGGTAGAGTTTTACGGCATATTTTGTAACACAGTAAGTTAAAAGTCATGTAAGTGTGGAAGAATAGATGTGTTACAAGACAGTAGGCCTAACATACGCAAAAAAGAAGGAGGAGAGGGTAAGGACGAATGATGATAGGATATGAAAGAAGGAGCAAACCACACCACAGCACCCACCAACCACCCACAAAGACAGGAAGACAGAAACAACGTATAGAAAGAAAATAATATGTATGTTCTAAGCAGGCTAGCTTCTGAGTAAACTACTTGCATACATAAATGTAACCAGCTGACCTGAAAAAAAAGTTCGTTCAAAGTTTAAGACACATTTTACATAAAAACTGACAGAAAGCTAGAACATCCATCCGGATTATGTTTTACCAACAACAAAAAATTAATTACTGTTGCACAGCGGAAAGATGATATTTATAGGGGTTAGCCTCTGAACAGCGTGCTTTTTCAGTTTTGATGCATCAGCAAACACATTCTTCCAAATTGACCTTCGCATTATTTGCTCGGGAATACAGGAGATAGAATCTGCAATAAACAAACAAACAAATTTCCAAGTAAAAGATCTCCCTTCCTCCTTCAATTTGTAATGGGCTGCAAATTTTGAACAGATTTGGTCCTTAGAAAATAAGATTTGAATTCTAAGCCCGGAGTAATACACGCGGGCAGCCTATAAAAACAACTTTAGAAAGGTTAAACGTGGTCTGTGATTCAATGAACTCTCAAAGACACCCCGTCATCTTACTAAACTTCTGGAGGGGGGGGGGGGGGGGGGCTCTCATGGCCTGGAGGTTAATGTGTACGCCTCTCTTCCAAAAGCTCCCGGATTCGAATCCGGGTAGCGATGGGGAAAAGTTCTTCTCTAAAATTGTCTCCTTTCACCCCCTTTCCTGCTCTCTAGCAACTATTTTTCCGTCTGCTTTCGTCTCCTCTTTCTCCCACCACCCCCTCACCTCCTTTGTCCCCTCTTCTAGGCTCCTGACTCTTTCCGCAGCCTTTCTACTGCTACTCCTTTGCTCCGTCTTACTGCTGTCTTTCAGCCACACCCTTGATCTAAAAGTAGGATTGATTTATACCTGGACTTCTCGGACAAGAGCGAAAGATCTCGGAGATCCCGTCTGCAAGTTGCGCACGTAAAAGATCCCTTGGTGGTCCAAAATTGTTTATAAGAGTAGGCTTCGGCCGCCACCTGGGCAAAAATTCAAAATTTCCTACCATATAATTTCTAAATATTATGTTTGGTGTGTCCCACGCACTCATATGACCTTATGCAGATGCGAACGCCGAAAAAAACTTGTCAAAATATTTTATTTTTTTTTAACTTCTGGAGGGGCTTTGAGCTTTTTTTTTGTTGACGATGAAGGGAGAAAGAACCAACACTTTCAGCAAGATAAGGCTGCTCCTCAAGACGCCAGAGCTGTTCTGGGCTGGGTCAACAACCTTTTTGGTCACAGGACAGTCAGTCCGACTGAGCACAACTGAACCCCAAAAACAGTTCGGACCGCAGTCCACTGGACTTTCATTATTATTGGGGATGTTTGAAGGACAAGATGTGTGGAGAAAACCTTGGAAAATATCCAAGACTTGAGAGAAACAACCACAAAGGGCACAAGAGAGATTTCTCTTGAGCTGTGCCGACGAGTGATTGTCAGTTTCACTAAGCGTGTCAGTTTTAATTTTAGTAAGAGTTTTACGGCACTTGCAACACAATAAAAGGTAATATAAGTGCCGAAGATTAGAGGTGTTACAAGAGAGTAAATACACAAAATAGAAGGAGGGGAGAACAGGACGACAGATGTTTGATAGGAAAGAAGGAGCAAACCACATCAGAGCACCCACCAACTACCCGCGTGTCTAAAAGTAAATATGCTTTACTCGAAAATGGGGGGATCTGGAAGACATGTTGTAACTTTGTGGTACTCATATTCTATTGTTTTACATGTAATGCGGAACATAATAAATCCGGATGGATGTTTCACGTTTCTGTAAACTTTGGTGTTTGTGTCTTGATTCACAGCTGTGTTATTGACTTTCGTTTGTACGAACTTTCTTTTCTGGCCACCTGGCAGGCTACTTTAGTGTTTCCCTATCTTATCGAAACAGCCCTCTTGCGGGCTCTCGGTTATTTTGGTGGGCAGAGACTGGTGTTATCACTTTCAGGAAGTCAAGCAGGTGCATAACAAGAAAAGTGTTAGATTGGAACCCACAGGGTAAAAGATCAAGGGGAAGACCACGTGGAACCTGGAGAAGAGTCACGGAAATGGATGTACAGAAAAGTGGGAAGACGTGGAGTGACATCAAGCGAGTAGCTCAGGATAGGGAAAGGTGGAGAGTGTTTGTTCGTGACCTAGAATCTATATCCTGATCCAGGGAGAGAAAGGCAAAGATGATGATTATGACTGGAGTTATCTACTTTTTGTGTGTGTGTGTGGGGGGGG
>NW_004797671.1:123395-127225 GCF_000002075.1 Aplysia californica
CCCCACCCCCTCGCCCTTCACAAAAAAATGACACAATTTAGAATATTTAGGAGGCTGGCTTCGACCATGCCTGACAGGGCCAACTCGGGCTGATACTGATGGGTTAGAAATAAATGTGCAGCGTCCCAGCACAAAGATAGAGAAACTCGATAAAAATTTTCACACCATTCGGTAACAGAACTCCTGCGGGTTTCAGCAAAAACCACAATACCAAAGACACCAGCAGAAAGACAAACATACTAGATAAAAACAAGTCCCGACAAGGAAAACTTTTGCAAGAACAATGACAGAAATCTTGACCAGCCAACCACAGACACTGAGGAGATGAGTGAAAACTAACTACAGCTGACTCCACTTGTGTCGAACTCGTTTGAGTTGATCTTCGGTTTAGTTGATCTTTTTCACGAGTCCTAGCACCTCTTTTCTTTTTTACAATTCCCAACAGGTAAGTTGAACTTCCAATGAGTTGATCTTCTTTTTCACTCCCATATACAACATTAACTCATCCGTAATCGATTGTACAAAAACAAACAAAAACAAAAGTGACACGCACAATTTTGTGTCATGTGACACGGGCAACTCTTTTCTTGTCCAATATCTGGGGGTTTTTTAATTATCGAGTTCATCATAAAACATGTAACATAAAGAAAACAGTGCAAGACCACAAGACAGTCTACTGTGACATTTCTGTTCTACTTGACGGTCTACCACTGACCAGACTGACAATTGTTTCCCTACAATCTACAATGCTAAAACCTTCCCCACTGCGTTGATACAAATCGGTGACTGTCAGTAGTGGTGGTTGCAATGTTTTGGTGGTTCTGGTTTGTCAGGGTGGGGTGTGTCTAATGCAACCTCTCCCCCCACCCCCCTTCCGATTTCTTGAAAGTAGTGCATTTAGGTGTCTTGTACAAAAAAGGTATAAAATTACCCCGCACAGGCCTAACGGTTGAAAGCATTATTATGGTAGATCATCAAGGGGACTGGCACCAAGAAAATATTAACAGCTTTGAGGAAGCTACCCTCCCCTCCAATCAGTATGTTCAGAGTAAATTCATTATTTTATATACAACAATGTACAATGCACAAAATATTTAAAAAATCAGGCTTTTCACATAACCACAGTCTATGTGATTCTTCTTTCGACAGTGTCCACAAAAGTTCATCGGTTGTCACAACAAACTAAACTGATGACAATAATTCCTCTCTGAACTGACTTGAAGTTCAAATAACAATGTTGAAATTTTCCAACTCTGAGAAAGCAAGTCGACTGTTTACTAACAAGGCAAACATTGTGAGTTCTATTCCTTCCCAAAAACAGAAAAAGCCTTTTGTAGGTCAATTGCTATCAATGGTTCAGCTTTGAACGGAGCCGGCATGGCATGGCTGTTTTGAATTTCAAAATATTTCCTCAAACAACTTGTGTTAATTTTTTTCCTTTTCTTATTCAAAGGTAGGCGTTTTTACACTCCTATCGACACAATTTTTATCATTTCGGAGGCAAGCTTTTACCCCGCCTGTCAGCGCCAACTTGGGCTGAGAAGGATACAGCATCCCAGCAGAAAGACCGAGATACTTTGTAAAAATATTCCTTACTCACAGACTGAACTCGAATCCCCTGCGTGTATTGCCAAAACACCTGACTGCTACACCACAGACGATGGTCAGTTTGCGGTACTCACGAGCATCAATAAACATACCAGGCAGAATAAAATAAGGACTACATAGGATTCAGAGTAAGCAACTTCCACTTCTAAAGTAACAAAAACAAGCTTCTGTTCGACTCATGCCTGTCTGCTCCATTGCTATACAGTAGTTCCCGTTTGTTTGTACGTGTTGGTAAAAGTTTTACTGCGCTCGTATGAGTGCATGAAACATAGGTTGGTAATTTTAATGTCCCTTGAAAGCACGCCTTAGTGGCCTCGAATAAACGCACAGTGCTCGGTGGGATTGTAAGTGTGAGTTTACACGAAGTATGCCTTTCCGTGAACCTTTGCAAAGAAGAAAAGGGAAGTAAACGTTTCATTTCCTTGACACTTCAGTGATTACTGTTACCTCCCTTGAGGGGGTTCGCGTCCACCTAGCCACAGAACTGACCCAGCCATTCAAGAAGTACACACCCGTGATCTCTCTATAAGAGACACCTAGTAATTTTCTTAAACTTATCTCATCTCAAACAATATGACAATGTGATCTTTCTTGCAGCTTGACTGTTACAATGACCGAGGTAGAAATATCAAGCTTCAGCAATAACAAAACTTTGGCATTTATCAGAAAACTCTCTCTCTCTCTCACAAAGGACCGGGGAGTGTAATGTAACAGTGTTGGTGTGGACCTACATTTTGCACCCAAAAGACAAGAGCTCGATTATTGTGACTACAGATATTCTGTTTAGTATCTCTGCCTCTTTCTGTTGGACCGCAGTATTCCAAAGACTTCGGGTTGGCTCTAATAAATACGACTGAAGTAGCCAGCCTCTTAAACTTATCATATATCAGAGTTGATGGAGTAAATAACACTTACAATAAATCAACGTCTAGAATAGAAAAAGGATTCAAGTGTTTGTTTGTTTTAGTAGAGGTTTTACGGCGCTCGCAACTGCATAAGATCATATGAGCGCCAGAAGATTAAAGGTGTTACAAGAGAGTAACAAACATAAAAAAGAAGGAGGGGAGATAAGGATGATAGATGTTTGATAGAAAAGAAGAAGCAAACCACACCAGAGCACCCACCAACCACCCACATTCAAGTGTTTAATTTTTTAGATGTTTCATATATATATATATATATATCAATAATAACATCAGACAGATGATAAATTATAAATCATTTCAATTTTCTTAAATGCAAAAATTGTTTCCTGAGTTACCACCCCTGAGTGACACACGGCAATTTCACAACTAATGAGCTGCTTTTTTCGTCCACTTATATTAGGTTGAATGCAATCAATTTTAATTTTTAAAAACTATAGCATAATTGCTGTCCGTATTCAACCAAACCTGTAAAACGTGGGGAAGTCGCGTACATGCCACTTCACAGATGTGAATCACAACACAGACGCAATGTCCGTTACGTTACAGATCTCAAATCCAAACCATTCCAACAATAGTCCCAGAGGCGAAATCAGTGTCCAACATTCTCAAACCAGGAGAGGAAAACAAATCTCAAGCAAACAACAAAACAGCGTTTCAGACTGAGTCAATCATTCAGACACACGTCCTCCATCCACTACTGGCTTTGTCTTTGAGTCCTTGTACTTCTTCCACAGGTACAGACCCACTAGACCTGTGGTCAAGTAAGTAGCCACCACAATCTGGAATGACAGAGGGAAGAACAATTCCGTGAGAAAAAATATTAACTGCCGGTTTAGTCGAAAATTAAAGGAAAAAAATTTCTGATGTGTTTTCAACTGTTTGTTCATTAAATTTTCAGTAAAATGCCATACAAATGCTCGCTATTTGTCATTTATTTATTCTATTTTTTTTACTTTTGAAAATGTTTTAAAATTATTATTATTATTATTATTATTACTATAACTATCATTACTATTATTTCTATCATTGTCGTCAACTCAATGGAGCTGTAACCTGCAGTATACAATTGATGCAGATGTCTTGTGTAACTTCATTGAGTTAACCTTATTACTGCCAGTGGCAATGTGTTGAAAGTCAAGAGCCAAGAACAACGAAGGAGTGTTCTTTCATGCTGGCATACTCTCTCTTCAAATATTTATGTCTTAACTCACTCAGTGCTGAGAATGACAATGATGAATTTCACTGTCATTTTGTTTCTGAGTAATTGGGGAAAAAATCTTTTGAAACCAGCCCCCC
>NW_004797671.1:127854-130713 GCF_000002075.1 Aplysia californica
CCAAAAAAAAAAATGTAAAAAAAAAATCCAAGCTCCAAAGCTAAAGAAATGTCCATACTTCATCATTAATGTATTCATTATCAGCCCCCAAGTAGCATTTCAGCTCAGTCAGAGCTTCTGTAAATGCTGATTTAATTGGTGTAACACCTAATCAGCAAATTCAGTGCTAATAAAATCTTAGAGCTGAGTCTTTTAGTTTAGTTTTAGTGGAGGTTATACTAACTTATACAGCGCTCGTAACGGCATAAGGTCATATGAGCGCCAGAAAATTAGAGGTGTTACAAGAGAGTAACAAACATAAAAAAGAAGAAAGGGAGATAAGGATGATAGATGTTTCATAGGAAAGAAGAAGCAATCCACACCAGAGCACCCGCCAATCACCCACAGATTTGAGTCTACACTACAGGCATGTATACTGAATCAAAGAACAAGAACAAAGTATCGGAATTTCTTTAACACACATTTCCTACAAAAACACAATACAATAACAAAATATCATACTTTCCTGTACAGAATGATATTTCTTACTAAATTCATAAAGCTACTACTTCCTAGAACACAACACACAGCTTACATTGAGACGCCCCTCGGTGGTACAGGTGCTGAAATGTCGCCGCCAGCCTTTCAGAGCCTGGTCACGTCGCCCGATGCTGGCATAATCTCCCTTTGTCCTGAGCATAAAAAAACAAACAAATATCCATAATCTCCCTTCGTCCTAAACACAAAAAAACAAACAAACATTGAAAAAGCCACACAGCTGAAATTTGAGTATGGCAAGAAAAAAAATTAAAAGTTCAATGATTCAATTTTCAAAGCGTAAAACCTTGACTGCAAATTTCTACCGAGACAGCAAAACAGACCACTTTATCACACAGTGATCAAAATGTTTACACATTGAGCTCTACGTACAGGACATGGAGCTGAGAGTACAGAGCACAGAACATTCAAACATTTTGCTCTGATATGTACAGAGCACTTCACCAGTATATGATTCCCTGTGCACTGTTTATCCAAGCACTTCACAATCTCGTCCAATAGCCTACCGTAGCTCTACAAGAGCATCGTTGAAAGCTAATGGACAATGAACAAAACAAAATAAGTAAATAGTTTTTTTTAATTTAAAAAAAAAATCACCCCACAAAAAAAAAAAATTCAACCATTTTCATTTATCTCATAGGTTACCAGTACAATGCTTGTAATAATATAATTTAACAATTTAAAAATTGTACTTTTTACGGCATTTATTCCAGCCAAAATTAGGCTGTAGAAAAGCTCTAACATCTATGTACAGATGTATATTTGGGACCATTCAGTGTTTGCCAGACTCAGTAGACCTCGTTCCAGGTAAGTAGCCCCATGTTCTACACAGGTAGAGGGAGGACCAACTATAGGAAAAGAAATTATGAGCAAGAGAATGCATCACCGCATTTGCCTATTTAGGTAGTTACCAGCAGAACTAGCTGTTTGATGAGACAGTATAGCTGTTTCGAGTATACACTTAGATCTAGTCCAGATAAAAAAAGTTAAAAGTTCTTGGAAATTACAAATTTATATTTTCTTTTTGAGCCTTTAACACTTTCCTGTAAATTTCACACATAAAGTGTTTTTGAATGGACACACAAGCTGTTGAGCCAAAAAAAAAAAAAAAAAATTCCCCAAAAAATTCCAAACCGGCCGTAATATGCTAATTTCTCGAATTTCATTATTTTGACAAGCGCCTGATTTCCCCACGATGCATCACATATGATGAAGGAAATCCTCCTTTCCCTTCCATTATCATGCTTCAGAGAAAAAGCTGACACACTCACCCAAGCCAGGTGAACAGGCATGCTATACTTGTGTAGCCCGGGATCTTGCCTCTCTCGGCCACAGACACAAGGGGGTCAGGCTTTCCTGTCATCGAGCCGGTCGAGTTATGAAAAACTTTGTCAATCAGTCGATATCAGCAACACCTGTAATGCAAATAATAAAAGGAAAATGAAGGAATATATGTCCTGAAATAAAATGTTTAAGAACAAAAAGAACAATAAAATATATTTATACATTTTTAGAATGATAGAGCCATAAATTGACTTTTATCAGATTTAGCCTACTGCAGTCGAACCTGTGTAACACGGCCACCCATTGTCAAGGGGAAAAGTGGCTGTTTAAGACAGGTGGCCGTCTTAGGCAGGACTGATCAAGATGAAGAAACCAATCCATTCCTTTCTGAGGTTCCAACCGAAGGTAGCATGCTAGCAGCATTGTTGTTGTTGTTGTTGTTTTCCCAGGGTTTTATTTTCCTTTTGTTGTTGCTTTTGTGCAAGGGTGACAATAAAATGAAATGTGTCAGACAAGGAGGACCGAATGCTACGGTAAAACAAACATATAGGTCGCCACCACTCGGAGAACGAGTGACACTTCAGTCACTGTAAGTTCATGTTGACGTCCATTGTTACTTTGTTACCAACTGGGTAAACAGTGACCACTCATCTCACTTACGATTTGTGTATGAGTTCTGGGAGGGGCTTATGGGTTATGAGGGATCACACACTTACCTCACCAGCAACTGAAAATTTGTTACCTATTGGTCAACAGTGAGAGGGGCCTACGCAACATAAGATCAGTTGGAAGGACTACCTAACAGCGACAGGAGATTGGATTATGACGGCTCGTCCACAACGCCAGGGGCTAATGCATGATTTATGACTAAACGTACTGGATTCAAAGATACTCCACTACCAAGATATTGCACTTGTTTATGGGCTTTTGTCCGCGCCGTGGCGGGCCCTGCTTTGCCGCACAGCGCGTGATGGGCTACGTCATTAGGCGACATGAGGTTGGTTTCATCACCAACTGCTTGGTGTGTGTGTGTGTGGG